>NW_026734472.1:300000-380000 GCF_949786415.1 Peromyscus eremicus
TAGCTCCTATTCAGTCCAATACACTGTACTTGCTGGGAAAAGACGCCAGTGCTATTTGCCTTGTGTAGGGCAATGGGAGCACAATAGTGACTTTCCTTACCAGAAAACAACTCTTGTTCGTAGGACAAAAAACTGCATGTGATTCAACTCCATTTAGGACTAGGAAACAAACGCTAGCTCGCCTTACAAAAACACACTCTGCTTTTGAGAAAAGAGCACTCTTTAACTCTACTGTGTTTCCTATAGTTCCAGAACAGTGAGCTTGCTCAGAACATAAGAACTGTGCTTCCTACACACATGGGCCATATCTAGTTCAACTCTGCTTAGGAAACTGACAAGAATAGTAGCTCCTCTTGAGTCCAATACACTGTATTTGCTGGGAACAGACGCGAGAGCTTTTTGCACTATGTATGGCAAGGGGAGCGCAATAGTGACTTTCCTTACCAGAAAACAACTCTTGCTCTTAGGACCAGAAACTGCATGTGATTCAACTCCATTTAGGACTGGGAAACAAACGCTAGCTCGCTTTACAAGAAACACACTCTGCTTTTGAGAAAAGAGCACTCTTCTACTCTACTGTGTTTCCTATGTGTTCCGAACAGTGAGCTTGCTCAGAACAAAAGAACTGTGCTTCCTACACCCACGGCCATATCTAGTTCAATTCTGCTTAGGAACCTGACAAGAACAGTAAATCCTCTTCAGTCCAATACAATGTACTTGCTTGGAACAGACGCCAGTGCTATTTGTCCTGTGTATGGCAATTCCAGCGCTATAGTGACTCTTCCTACCATAAAACAACTCTTGCTCATAGGACCAGAAACTGCATGTGATTCAACTCCATTTAGGACTGGGAAACAAAAGCTAGCTCACCTTACAAGAAACACACTCTGCTTGAGAGAAAAGAGCACTCTTCTACTCTACTGTGTTTCCTATAGGGCCAGAACAGTGAGCTTGCTCAGAACAAAAGAACTGTGCTTCCTACACACGGGCCATATCTAGTTCAAATCTGCTTAGGAAACTGACAAGAACAGTAGCTCCTCTTCAGTCCGATACACTGTACTTGCTGGGAACAGACGCGAGTGCTATTTGTACTGTGTATGGCAATGGGAACGCAATCGTTACTTTCCTTACCAGAAAACAACTCTTGCTCTTAGGACCAGAAACTGCATGTGATTCAACTCCATTTAGGACTGGGAAACAAATGCTAGCTCGCCTTACATGAAACACACTCTGCTTTTGAGAAAAGAGCACTATTCTACTCTACTGTGTTTCCTATAGGGCCAGAACAGTGAGCTTGCTCAGAAAAAAGGAACTGTGCTTCCTACACACACGGGCCATATCTAGTTCAACTCTGCTTAGGAAACTGAGAAGAACAGTAGCTCCTCTTCAGTCCAATACACTGTACTTGCTGGGAACAGACGGGAGGGCTATTTGTACTGTGTATGGCAATGGGAACGCAATCGTGACTTTCCTTACCAGAAAACAACTCTTGCTCTTAGGACCAGAAACTGCATGTGATTCAACTCCATTTAGGACTGGGAAACAAATGCTAGCTCGCCTTACATGAAACACACTCTGCTTTTGAGAAAAGAGCACTATTCTACTCTACTGTGTTTCCTATAGGGCCAGAACAGTGAGCTTGCTCAGAAAAAAGGAACTGTGCTTCCTACACACACGGGCCATATCTAGTTCAACTCTGCTTAGGAAACTGAGAAGAACAGTAGCTCCTCTTCAGTCCAATACACTTTACTTGCGGGGAACAGACGCGAGTGCTATTTGCACTGTGCATGCAATGGGAGCGCAGTAGTGACTTTCCTTACCAGAAAACAACTCTTTTTCTCATAGGACCAGAAACTGCATGTGATTCAACTCCATTTAGGACTGGGAAACAAACGCTAGCTCGCCTTACAAGAAACACACTCTGCTTTTGAGAAAAGCGCACTCTTCTACTCTACTGTGTTTCCTATAGGGTCCGAACAGTGGGCTTGCTCAGAACAAATGAACTGTGCTTCCTACACACACGGCCTTATCTAGTTCAATTCTGCTTAGGAACCTGAATGATCAGGAGATCCTCTTCAGTCCAATACACTGTACTTGCTGGGAACAGACTCCAGTGCTATTTGTCCTGTATATGGCAATTGGAGCACAATAGTGACTCTTCTTACCATAAAACAACTCTTGCTCGTAGGACCAGGAACTGCATGTGATTCAACTCCATTTAGGACTGGGAAACAAACGCTAGCTCGCCTTACAAGAAACACACTCTGCTTTAGAGAAAAGAGCACTCTTCTACTCTACTGTGTTTCCTATAGGGCCAGAACAGTGAGCTTGCTCAGAAAAAAAACTGTGCTTCCTACACACACGGGCCATATCTAGTTCAACTCTGCTTAGGAAACTCACAAGAACAGTAGCTCCTCTTCAGTCCGATACACTGTACTTGCTGGGAACAGACACGAGTGCTATTTGCACTGTGGATGGCAATGGGAGCACAATAGTGACTTTCCTTACCAGAAAACAACTCTTGCTCCTAGGACCAGAAACTGCATATGATTCAACTCCATTTAGGACTGCGAACAAATGCTAGCTTGCCTTCCATGAAACACACTCTGCTTTTGAGAAAAGAACACTCTTCTACTCTACTGTGTTTCCTATGGGGTACGAACAGTGAGCTTGCTCAGAAAAAAAGAACTGTGCTTCCTACACACACGGGCCATATCTAGTTCAACTCTGCTTAGGAAACTGACAAGAACAGTAGCTCCTCTTCAGTTCGATACACTGTACTTGCTGGGAACAGACGCGAGTGCTATTTGCACTGTGTATGGCAATGGGAGCGCAATAGTGACTTTCCTTACCAGAAAACAACTCTTGCTCGTAGGACCAGAAACTGCATGTGATTCAACTCCATTTAGGACTGAGAAACAAATGCTAGCTCGCCTTACATGAAACACACTCTGCTTTTGAAAAAAGAGCACTCTTCTACTCTACTGTGTTTCCTATGGGGTCCAAACAGTGAGCTTGCTCAGAACCAAAGAACTGTGCTTCCTACACACATGTATCATATCTAGTTCAACTTTGCTTAGTAAACTGACAAGAACAGTAGCTCCTATTCAGTCCAATACAACGTACTTGCGGGGAACTGACGCGAGTGCTATTTGCACTGTGTATGGCAATTGGAGCCCAATAATGACTTATCTTACCAGAAAACAACTCTTGCTTGTAGGACAAAAAACTGCATGTGACTCAACACCATTTAGGACTGGGAAACAAACGCTAGCTCGACTTCCAAGAAACACACTCTGCTTTTGAGAAAAGAGCACTCTTCTACTCTACTGTGTTTCCTATGTGTTCCGAAAAGTGAGCTTGCTCAGTACAAAAAAACTGTGATTCCTACACACACGGCCATATCTAGTTCAAGTCTGCTTAGGAACCTGACAAGAAGAGTAGATCCTCTTCAGTCCAATACACTGTACTTGCTGGGAACAGACGCCAGTGCTATTTGTCCTGTGTATGCCAATGGCAGCACAATAGTGACTCTTCTTACCAGAAAACAACTCTTGCTCGTGGACCAGAAACTGCATGTGATTCAACTCCATTTAGGACTGGGAAACAAACTCTAGCTCGCTTTACAAGAAACACACTCTGCTTTTGAGAAAAGAGCACTCTTCTACTCTACTGTGTTTCCTATAGGGCCAGAACAGTGAGCTTGCTCAGAAAAAAAGAACTGTGCTTCCTACACACACGGGCCATATCTAGTTCAACTCTGCTTAGGAAACTGAGAAGAACAGTAGCGCCTCTTCAGTCCAATACACTGTACTTGCTGGGAACAGATGGGAGGGCTATTTGCACTGTTTATGGCAATGGGAGCACAAGAGTGACTTTCCTTACCAGGAAACAACTCTTGCTCGTAGGAACACAAACTGCATGTGATTCCACTCCATTTAGGAATGGGAAACAAACGCTAGCTCGCCTTAAAAGAAACACACTCTGCTTTTGAGAAAAAAGCACTCTTCTACTCTACTGTGTTTTCTATGGGGTCCGAACAGTGAGCTTGCTCAGAACAAAAAAACTGTGCTTCCTACACACACGGCCATATCTAGTTCAAGTCTGCTTAGGAACCTGACAAGAACAGTAGATCCTCTTCATCCCAAAACACGGTACTTGCTGCGAACAGATGCCAGTGCTATTTGTCCTGTGTATGGCAATGGCAGTGCAATAGTGATTCTTCTTACCATAAAACAACTCTTGCTCGTAGTACCAGAAACTGCATGGGATTCAACTCCATTTAGGAATGCAAAACAAACGCTAGCACGCCTTACAAGAAATACACTCTGCTTTAGAGAAAAGAGCACTCTACTACTCTACTGTGTTTCCTATGGGGTCCAAACAGTGAGCTTGCAAAGAACAAAAGAACTGTGCTTCCTACAAACACGGATCATATCTAGTTCAACTCTGCTTAGGAAACTGACAAGAACAGTAGCACCTATCCAGTCCAATACACTGTACTTGCTGGGAACAGACGCGAATGCGTTTTGCACTGTGTATGGCAATGGGAGCGCAATGTGACTTTCCTTACCAGAAAAGAACTCTTGATCGTAGGACCTGAAACTGCATGTGATTCAACTCCATTTAGGACTAGGATACAAACGCTAGCTCGCCTTACAAGAAACACACTCTGCTTTTGAGAAAAGAGCACTCTTCTACTCTACTGTGTTTCCTATAGGGCCAGAACAGTGAGCTTGCTCAGAACATAAGAACTGTGCTTCCTACACACACGAGCCATATCTACTTCAACTCTGCTTAGGAAACTGAGAAGAACAGTAGCTCCTTTTCAGTCCCATACACTGTACTTGCTGGGAACAGACGCGAGTGCTATTTGCACTGTGTATGGCAATGGGAGCGCAATAGTGACTTTCCTTACCAGAAAACAACTCTTGCTCGTAGGACCAGAAACTGCATGTGATTCAACTCCATTTAGGACTGGGAAACAAATGCAAGCTCGCCTTACAAGAAACACACTCTGCTTTTGAGAAAAGAGCACTCTTCTACTCTACTGTGTTTACTATGGGTCCGAACAGTGAGCTTGCTCAGAACAAAAGAACTGTGCTTCCTACGCCCACAGCCATATCTAGTTCAATTGTGCTTAGGAACCTGACAAGAACAGTAGATCCTCTTCAGTCCAATACACTGTACTTGCTGGGAACAAACGCCAGTGCTATTTGTCCTGTATATGGCAATGGCAGTGCAATAGTGACTCTTCTTACCATAAAACAACTCTTGCTGGTAGGACCAGAAACTACATGTGATTCAACTCCATTTAGGACTGGGAAACAAACGATAGCTCGCCTTACAAGAAACACACTCTGCTTTAGAGAAAAGAGCACTCTTCTACTCTACTGTGTTTCCTATAGGGCCAGAACAGTGAGCTTGCTCAGAAAAAAAAACTGTGCTTCCTACACACAGGGCCATATCTAGTTCAAGTCTTCTTAGGAACTTGACAAGAACAGTAGATCCTCTTCAGTCCAAAACACTGTACTTGCTGGGAACAGACGCCAGTGCTATTTGTCCTGTGTATGGCAATGGCAGCGCAATAGTGACTCTTCTTACCAGAAAACAACTCTTGCTCGTGGAACAGAAACTGCATGTGATTCAACTCCATTTAGGACTGGGAAACAAACTCTAGCTCGCTTTACAAGAAACACACTCTGCTTTTGAGAAAAGAGCACTCTTCTTCTCCACTGTGTTTCCTATATGGCCAGAACAGTGAGCTTGCTCAGAAAAAAAGAACTGTGCTTCCTACACACACGTGCCACATCTAGTTCAACTCTGATTAGGATACTGACAAGAACAGTAGCTCCTCTTCAGTCCAATACACTTTACTTGCGGGGAACAGACACGAGTGCTGTTTGCACTGTGTATGGCAATTGGAGCACAATAGTGACTCATCTTACCAGAAAACAACTCTTGCTCGTAGGACAAAAAACTGCATGTGACTCAACTCCATTTAGGACTGGGAAACAAACGCTAGCTCGCCTTACAAGAAACACACTCTGCTTTAGAGAAAAGAGCACTCTTCTACTCTACTGTGTTTCCTATAGGGCCAGAACAGTGAACTTGCTCAGAACATAAGAACTGTGCTTCCTACACACACGGGCCATATCGAGTTCAACTCTGCTTAGGAACCTGACAAGAACAGTAGCTCCTCTTCAGTCCGATACACTGTACTTGCTGGGAACAGACGCATGTGCTATTTGCACAGTGTATGGCAATGGGAGTGCAATAGTGACTTTCCTTACCAGAAAACTACTCTTGCTCGTTGGACCAGAAACTGCATGTGATTCAACTCCATTTAGGACTGGGAAACAAATGCTAGCTCGCCTTACATGAAACACACTCTGCTTTTGAGAAAAGAGCACTCCTCTACTCTACTGTGTTTCCTATGGGGTCCGAACAGTGAGCTTGCTCAGAACAAAAGAACTGTGCTTCCTACACACACGGTCCATATCTAGTTCAACTCTGCTTAGGAAACTGAGAAGAACAGTAGCTCCTCTTCAGTCCAATACAACATACTTGCGGGGAACAGACGCGAGTGCTATTTGCACTGTGTATGGCAATTGGAGCACAATAGTGACTTGTCTTACCAGAAAACAACTCTTGCTCGTAGGACAAAAAACTGCATTTGACTCAACTCCATTTAGGACTGGGAAACAAACGCTAGCTCGACTTCCAAGAATCACACTCTGCTTTTGAGAAAAGAGCAGTCTTCTACTCTACTGTGTTTCCTATGTGTTTCAAACAGTGAGCTTGCTCAGAACAAAAAAACTGTGCTTCCTACACACACGGCCATATCTAGTTCAAGTCTGCTTAGGAACCTGACAAGAACAGTAGATCCTCTTCAGTCCAATACACTGTACTTGCTGGGAACAGACGCCAGTGCTATTTGTCCTGCGTATGGCAATGGCAGCACAATAGTGACTCTTCTTACCAGAAAACAACTCTTGCTCGTAGGACCTGAAACTGCATGTTATTCCACTGCATTTAAGACTGGGAAACAAACTCTTGCTTGCTTTACACGAAACACACTCTGCTTTTGAGAAAAGAGCACTCTTCTACTCTACTGTGTTTCCTATGGGGTCCAAACAGTGAGCGTGCTCAGAACAAAAGAACTGTGCTTCCTACACACACGGCCACATCTAGTTCAATTCGGCTTAGGATCCTGACAAGAACAGTAGATCCTCTTCAGTCCAATACACTGTACTTGCTGGGAACAGACGCCAGTGCTATTTGTCCTGTGTAAGGCAATGGCAGCACAATAGTGTCTCTTCTTAGCAGAAAACAACTCTTGCTTGTAGGACCAGAAACTGCATGGGATTCAACTCCATTTAGGACTGGGAAACAAACGCTAGCTCGCCTTACAAGAAACACACTCTGCTTTAGAGAAAAGAGCACTCTTCTACTCTACTGTGTTTCCTATGTGTTCCGAAAAGTGAGCTTGCTCAGTACAAAAAAACTGTGATTCCTACACACACGGCCATATCTAGTTCAAGTCTGCTTAGGAACCTGACAAGAAGAGTAGATCCTCTTCAGTCCAATACACTGTACTTGCTGGGAACAGACGCCAGTGCTACTTGTCCTGTGTATGCCAATGGCAGCACAATAGTGACTCTTCTTACCAGAAAACAACTCTTGCTCGTGGACCAGAAACTGCATGTGATTCAACTCCATTTAGGACTGGGAAACAAACTCTAGCTCGCTTTACAAGAAACACACTCTGCTTTTGAGAAAAGAGCACTCTTCTACTCTACTGTGTTTCCTATAGGGCCAGAACAGTGAGCTTGCTCAGAAAAAAAGAACTGTGCTTCCTACACACACGGGCCATATCTAGTTCAACTCTGCTTAGGAAACTGAGAAGAACAGTAGCGCCTCTTCAGTCCAATACACTGTACTTGCTGGGAACAGATGGGAGGGCTATTTGCACTGTGTATGGCAATGGGAGCACAAGAGTGACTTTCCTTACCAGGAAACAACTCTTGCTCGTAGGAACACAAACTGCATGTGATTCCACTCCATTTAGGAATGGGAAACAAACGCTAGCTCGCCTTAAAAGAAACACACTCTGCTTTTGAGAAAAAAGCACTCTTCTACTCTACTGGGTTTTCTATGGGGTCCGAGGAGTGAGCTTGCTCAGAACAAAAAAACTGTGCTTCCTACACACACGGCCATATCTAGTTCAAGTCTGCTTAGGAACCTGACAAGAACAGTAGATCCTCTTCATCCCAAAACACGGTACTTGCTGCGAACAGATGCCAGTGCTATTTGTCCTGTGTATGGCAATGGCAGTGCAATAGTGATTCTTCTTACCATAAAACAACTCTTGCTCGTAGTACCAGAAACTGCATGGGATTCAACTCCATTTAGGAATGCAAAACAAACGCTAGCACGCCTTACAAGAAATACACTCTGCTTTAGAGAAAAGAGCACTCTACTACTCTACTGTGTTTCCTATGGGGTCCAAACAGTGAGCTTGCAAAGAACAAAAGAACTGTGCTTCCTACAAACACGGATCATATCTAGTTCAACTCTGCTTAGGAAACTGACAAGAACAGTAGCACCTATCCAGTCCAATACACTGTACTTGCTGGGAACAGACGCGAATGCGTTTTGCACTGTGTATGGCAATGGGAGCACAATGTGACTTTCCTTACCAGAAAAGAACTCTTGATCGTAGGACCTGAAACTGCATGTGATTCAACTCCATTTAGGACTAGGATACAAACGCTAGCTCGCCTTACAAGAAACACACTCTGCTTTTGAGAAAAGAGCACTCTTCTACTCTACTGTGTTTCCTATAGGGCCAGAACAGTGAGCTTGCTCAGAACATAAGAACTGTGCTTCCTACACACACGAGCCATATCTACTTCAACTCTGCTTAGGAAACTGAGAAGAACAGTAGCTCCTTTTCAGTCCCATACACTGTACTTGCTGGGAACAGACGCGAGTGCTATTTGCACTGTGTATGGCAATGGGAGCGCAATAGTGACTTTCCTTACCAGAAAACAACTCTTGCTCGTAGGACCAGAAACTGCATGTGATTCAACTCCATTTAGGACTGGGAAACAAATGCTAGCTCGCCTTACAAGAAACACACTCTGCTTTTGAGAAAAGAGCACTCTTCTACTCTACTGTGTTTCCTATGGGTCCGAACAGTCAGCTTGCTCAGAACAAAAGAATTGTGCTTCCTACGCCCACAGCCATATCTAGTTCAATTGTGCTTAGGAACCTGACAAGAACAGTAGATCCTCTTCAGTCCAATACACTGTACTTGCTGGGAACAGACGCCAGTGCTATTTGTCCTGTATATGGCAATGGCAGTGCAATAGTGACTCTTCTTACCATAAAACAACTCTTGCTGGTAGGACCAGAAACTACATGTGATTCAACTCCATTTAGGACTGGGAAACAAACGATAGCTCGCCTTACAAGAAACACACTCTGCTTTAGAGAAAAGAGCACTCTTCTACTCTACTGTGTTTCCTATAGGGCCAGAACAGTGAGCTTGCTCAGAAAAAAAAAAAACTGTGCTTCCTACACACAGGGCCATATCTAGTTCAAGTCTTCTTAGGAACTTGACAAGAACAGTAGATCCTCTTCAGTCCAAAACACTGTACTTGCTGGGAACAGACGCCAGTGCTATTTGTCCTGTGTATGGCAATGGCAGCGCAATAGTGACTCTTCTTACCAGAAAACAACTCTTGCTCGTGGAACAGAAACTGCATGTGATTCAACTCCATTTAGGACTGGGAAACAAACTCTAGCTCGCTTTACAAGAAACACACTCTGCCTTTGAGAAAAGAGCACTCTTCTTCTCCACTGTGTTTCCTATAGGGCCAGAACAGTGAGCTTGCTCAGAAAAAAAGAACTGTGCTTCCTACACACACGTGCCACATCTAGTTCAATTCTGCTTAGGATCCTGACAAGAACAGTAGATCCTCTTCAGTCCAATACACTGTACTTGCTGGGAACAGACGCCAGTGCTATTTGTCCTGCGTATGGCAATGGCAGCACAATAGTGACTCTTCTTACCAGAAAACAACTCTTGCTCGTGGAACAGAAACTGCATGTGATTCAACTCCATTTAGGACTGGGAAACAAATGCTAGCTCGCCTTACATGAAACACACTCTGCTTTTGAGAAAAGAGCACTCTTCTACTCTACTGTGTTTCCTATGGGGTCCGAACAGTGAGCTTGCTCAGAACAAAAGAACTGTGCTTCCTACACACACGGTCCATATCTAGTTCAACTCTGCTTAGGAAACTGAGAAGAACAGTAGCTCCTCTTCAGTCCAATACAACATACTTGCGGGGAACAGACGCGAGTGCTATTTGCACTGTGTATGGCAATTGGAGCACAATAGTGACTTGTCTTACCAGAAAACAACTCTTGCTCGTAGGACAAAAAACTGCATTTGACTCAACTCCATTTAGGACTGGGAAACAAACGCTAGCTCGACTTCCAAGAAACACACTCTGCTTTTGAGAAAAGAGCAGTCTTCTACTCTACTGTGTTTCCTATGTGTTTCAAACAGTGAGCTTGCTCAGAACAAAAAAACTGTGCTTCCTACACACACGGCCATATCTAGTTCAAGTCTGCTTAGGAACCTGACAAGAACAGTAGATCCTCTTCATTCCAATACACTGTACTTGCTGGGAACAGACGCCAGTGCTATTTGTCCTGCGTATGGCAATGGCAGCACAATAGTGACTCTTCTTACCAGAAAACAACTCTTGCTCGTAGGACCTGAAACTGCATGTTATTCCACTGCATTTAAGACTGGGAAACAAACTCTTGCTTGCTTTACACGAAACACACTCTGCTTTTGAGAAAAGAGCACTCTTCTACTCTACTGTGTTTCCTATGGGGTCCAAACAGTGAGCGTGCTCAGAACAAAAGAACTGTGCTTCCTACACACACGGCCACATCTAGTTCAATTCTGCTTAGGATCCTGACAAGAACAGTAGATCCTCTTCAGTCCAATACACTGTACTTGCTGGGAACAGACGCCAGTGCTATTTGTCCTGTGTAAGGCAATGGCAGCACAATAGTGTCTCTTCTTAGCAGAAAACAACTCTTGCTTGTAGGACCAGAAACTGCATGGGATTCAACTCCATTTAGGACTGGGAAACAAACGCTAGCTCGCCTTACAAGAAACACACTCTGCTTTAGAGAAAAGAGCACTCTTCTACTCTACTGTGTTTCCTATGTGTTCCGAAAAGTGAGCTTGCTCAGTACAAAAAAACTGTGATTCCTACACACACGGCCATATCTAGTTCAAGTCTGCTTAGGAACCTGACAAGAAGAGTAGATCCTCTTCAGTCCAATACACTGTACTTGCTGGGAACAGACGCCAGTGCTATTTGTCCTGTGTATGCCAATGGCAGCACAATAGTGACTCTTCTTACCAGAAAACAACTCTTGCTCGTGGACCAGAAACTGCATGTGATTCAACTCCATTTAGGACTGGGAAACAAACTCTAGCTCGCTTTACAAGAAACACACTCTGCTTTTGAGAAAAGAGCACTCTTCTACTCTACTGTGTTTCCTATAGGGCCAGAACAGTGAGCTTGCTCAGAAAAAAAGAACTGTGCTTCCTACACACACGGGCCATATCTAGTTCAACTCTGCTTAGGAAACTGAGAAGAACAGTAGCGCCTCTTCAGTCCAATACACTGTACTTGCTGGGAACAGATGGGAGGGCTATTTGCACTGTGTATGGCAATGGGAGCACAAGAGTGACTTTCCTTACCAGGAAACAACTTTTGCTCGTAGGAACACAAACTGCATGTGATTCCACTCCATTTAGGAATGGGAAACAAACGCTAGCTCGCCTTAAAAGAAACACACTCTGCTTTTGAGAAAAAAGCACTCTTCTACTCTACTGGGTTTTCTATGGGGTCCGAACAGTGAGCTTGCTCAGAACAAAAAAACTGTGCTTCCTACACACACGGCCATATCTAGTTCAAGTCTGCTTAGGAACCTGACAAGAACAGTAGATCCTCTTCATCCCAAAACACGGTACTTGCTGCGAACAGATGCCAGTGCTATTTGTCCTGTGTATGGCAATGGCAGTGCAATAGTGATTCTTCTTACCATAAAACAACTCTTGCTCGTAGTACCAGAAACTGCATGGGATTCAACTCCATTTAGGAATGCAAAACAAACGCTAGCACGCCTTACAAGAAATACACTCTGCTTTAGAGAAAAGAGCACTCTACTACTCAACTGTGTTTCCTATGGGGTCCAAACAGTGAGCTTGCAAAGAACAAAAGAACTGTGCTTCCTACAAACACGGATCATATCTAGTTCAACTCTGCTTAGGAAACTGACAAGAACAGTAGCACCTATCCAGTCCAATACACTGTACTTGCTGGGAACAGACGCGAATGCGTTTTGCACTGTGTATGGCAATGGGAGCACAATGTGACTTTCCTTACCAGAAAAGAACTCTTGATCGTAGGACCTGAAACTGCATGTGATTCAACTCCATTTAGGACTAGGATGCAAACGCTAGCTCGCCTTACAAGAAACACACTCTGCTTTTGAGAAAAGAGCACTCTTCTACTCTACTATGTTTCCTATAGGGCCAGAACAGTGAGCTTGCTCAGAACATAAGAACTGTGCTTCCTACACACACGAGCCATATCTACTTCAACTCTGCTTAGGAAACTGAGAAGAACAGTAGCTCCTTTTCAGTCCCATACACTGTACTTGCTGGGAACAGACGCGAGTGCTATTTGCACTGTGTATGGCAATGGGAGCGCAATAGTGACTTTCCTTACCAGAAAACAACTCTTGCTCGGGGGACCAGAAACTGCAGGTGATTCAACTCCATTTAGGACTGGGAAACAAATGCTAGGTCGCCTTACAAGAAACACACTCTGCTTTTGAGAAAAGAGCACTCTTCTACTCTACTGTGTTTCCTATGGGTCCGAACAGTGAGCTTGCTCAGAACAAAAGAACTGTGCTTCCTACGCCCACAGCCATATCTAGTTCAATTGTGCTTAGGAACCTGACAAGAACAGTAGATCCTCTTCAGTCCAATACACTGTACTTGCTGGGAACAGACGCCAGTGCTATTTGTCCTGTATATGGCAATGGCAGTGCAATAGTGACTCTTCTTACCATAAAACAACTCTTGCTGGTAGGACCAGAAACTACATGTGATTCAACTCCATTTAGGACTGGGAAACAAACGATAGCTCGCCTTACAAGAAACACACTCTGCTTTAGAGAAAAGAGCACTCTTCTACTCTACTGTGTTTCCTATAGGGCCAGAACAGTGAGCTTGCTCAGAAAAAAAAAACTGTGCTTCCTACACACAGGGCCATATCTAGTTCAAGTCTTCTTAGGAACTTGACAAGAACAGTAGATCCTCTTCAGTCCAAAACACTGTACTTGCTGGGAACAGACGACAGTGCTATTTGTCCTGTGTATGGCAATGGCAGCGCAATAGTGACTCTTCTTACCAGAAAACAACTCTTGCTCGTGGAACAGAAACTGCATGTGATTCAACTCCATTTAGGACTGGGAAACAAATGCTAGCTCGCCTTACATGAAACACACTCTGCTTTTGAGAAAAGAGCACTCTTCTACTCTACTGTGTTTCCTATGGGGTCCGAACAGTGAGCTTGCTCAGAACCAAAGAACTGTGCTTCCTACACACACCGACCATATCTAGTTCAACTCTGCTTAGGAAACTGACAAGAACAGTAGCTCCTCTTCAGTCCGATACACTTTACTTGCGGGGAACAGACACGAGTGCTGTTTGCACTGTGTATGGCAATTGGAGCACAATAGTGACTCATCTTACCAGAAAACAACTCTTGCTCGTAGGACAAAAAACTGCATGTGACTCAACTCCATTTAGGACTGGGAAAAAAACGCTAGCTCGACTTCCAAGAAACACACTCTGCTTTTGAGAAAAGAGCAGTCTTCTACTCTACTGTGTTTCCTATGTGTTTCAAACAGTGAGCTTGCTCAGAACAAAAAAACTGTGCTTCCTACACACACGGCCATATCTAGTTCAAGTCTGCTTAGGAACCTGACAAGAACAGTAGATCCTCTTCAGTCCAATACACTGTACTGGCTGGGAACAGACGCCAGTACTATTTGTCCTGCGTATGGCAATGGCAGCACAATAGTGACTCTTCTTACTAGAAAACAACTCTTGCTCGTAGGACCTGAAACTGCATGTTATTCCACTGCATTTAGGACTGGGAAACAAACTCTTGCTTGCTTTACACGAAACACACTCTGCTTTTGAGAAAAGAGCACTCTTCTACTCTACTGTGTTTCCTATGGGGTCCAAACAGTGAGCGTGCTCAGAACAAAAGAACTGTGCTTCCTACACACACGGCCACATCTAGTTCAATTCTGCTTAGGATCCTGACAAGAACAGTAGATCCTCTTCAGTCCAATACACTGTACTTGCTGGGAACAGACGCCAGTGCTATTTGTCCTGTGTAAGGCAATGGCAGCACAATAGTGTCTCTTCTTAGCAGAAAACAACTCTTGCTTGTAGGACCAGAAACTGCATGTGATTCAACTCCATTTAGGACTGGGAAACAAACGCTAGCTCGCCTTACAAGAAACACACTCTGCTTTAGAGAAAAGAGCACTCTTCTACTCTACTGTGTTTCCTATAGGGCCAGAAAAGTGAGCTTGCTCAGAACATAAGAACTGTGCTTCCTACACACATGGGCCATATCTAGTTCAACTCTGCTTAGGAAACTGACAAGAACAGTAGCTCCTCTTGAGTCCAATACACTGTATTTGCTGGGAACAGACGCGAGAGCTATTTGCACTATGTATGGCAAGGGTGCGCAATAGTGACTTTCCTTACCAGAAAACAACTCTTGCTCTTAGGACCAGAAACTGCATGTGATTCAACTCCATTTAGGACTGGGAAACAAATGCTAGCTCGCCTTACATGAAACACACTCTGCTTTTGAGAAAAGAGCACTCTTCTACTCTACTGTGTTTCCTATGGGGTCCGAACAGTGAGCTTGCTCAGAACAAAAGAACTGTGCTTCCTACACACACGGGCCATATCTAGTTCAACTCTGCTTAGGAAACTGAGAAGAACAGTAGCTCCTCTTCAGTTCAATACACTGTACTTGCGTGGAACAGACGCGAGTGCTATTTGCACTGTGTATGGCAATTGGAGCACAATAGTGACTTGTCTTACCAGAAAACAACTCTTGCTCGTAAGACAAAAAACTGCATGTGACTCAACTCCATTTAGGAATGGGAAACAAACGCTAGCTCAACTTCCAAGAAACACACTCTGCTTTTGAGAAAAGAGCACTCTTCTACTCTACTGTGTTTCCTATAGGGCCAGAACAGTGAGCTTGCTCAGAACAAAAGAACTGTGATTCCTACACACAGGCCGTATCTAGTTCAACTCTGCTTAGGAAACTGACAAGAACAGTAGCTCCTCTTCAGTCCAATACACGGTACTTTCTAGGAACAGACGCGAGTGCTATTTGCACCTTGGATGGCAATGGGAGCACAATAGTGACTTTCCTTACCAGAAAACAACTCTTGCTCGTAGGACAAGAAACTGCATGTGATTCCACTCCTTTTAGGACTGGGAAACAAATGCTAGCTCGCCTTACAAGAAACACACTCTGCTTTAGAGAAAAGAGCACTCTTCTACTCTACTGTGTTTCCTATGGGGTCCAAACAGTGAGCTTGCTCAGAACAAAAGAACTGTGATTCCTATACACACGGACCACATATAGTTCAACTCTGCTTAGGAAACTGACAAGAAGAGTAGCTCCTATTCAGTCCAATACACTGTACTTGCTGGGAAAGACGTGAGTGCTATTTGCCTTGTGTAGGGCAATGGGAGCGCAATAGTGACTTTCCTTACCAGAAAACAACTCTTGTTCGTAGGACCAGAAACTGCATGTGATTCAACTCCATTTAGGACTGGGAAACAAACTCTAGCTCACTTTACATGAAACACACTCTGCTTTTGAGAAAAGAGCACTCTTCTACTCTACTGTGTTTCCTATAGGGCCAGAACGGTGAGCTTGCTCAGAACATAAGAACTGTGCTTCCTACACACACGGGCCATATCTAGTTCAACTCTGCTTAGGAAACTGACAAGAACAGTAGCTCCTCTTCAGTCCGATACACTGTACTTGCTGGGAACAGATGCGAGTGCTATTTGCACTGTGTATGGAAATGGGATCGTAATAGTGACTTTCCTTACCAGAAAACAACTCTTTCTCGTAGGACAAGAAACTGCATGTTATTCAACTCCATTTAGGACTGCGAAACAAATGCTAGCTCGCCTTACATGAAACACACTCTGCTTTTGAGAAAAGAGCACTCTTCTTCTCTACTGTGTTTCCTATAGGGCCAGAACAGTGAGCTTGCTCAGAAAAAAAGAACTATGCTTCCTACACACACGGGCCATATCTAGTTCAACTCTGCTTAGGAAACTGAGAAGAACAGTAGCTCCTCTTCAGTCCAATACACTGTACTTGCTGGGAACAGACGGGAGGGCTATTTGCACTGTGTAGGGCAATGGGAGCGCAATAGTGACTTTCCTTACCAGAAAACAACTCTTGCTCGTTGGACCAGAAACTGCATGTGATTCAACTCCATTTAGGACTGGGAAACAAATGCTAGCTCGCCTTACATGAAACACTCTGCTTTTGAGAAAAGAGCACTCTTCTACTCTACTGTGTTTCTTATGGGTCCGAACAGTGAGCTTGCTCAGAACAAAAGAACTGTGCTTCCTACACACACGGGCCATATCTAGTTCAACTCTGCTTAGGAAACTGAGAAGAACAGTAGCTCCTCTTCAGTCCAATACACCGTACTTCCGGGGAACAGACGCGAGTGCTATTTGCACTGTGTATGGCAATTGGAGCACAATAGTGACTTGTCTTACCAGAAAACAACTCTTGCTCATAAGACAAAAAACTGCATGTGACTCAACTCCATTTAGGACTGGGAAACAAACGCTAGCTCGACTTTCAAGAAACACACTCTGCTTTTGAGAAAAGAGCACTCTTCTACTCTACTGTGTTTCCTATGTGTTCCGAACAGTGAGCTAGCTCAGAACTAAAAAACTTTGCTTCCTACACACGGCCATATCTAGTTCAAGTCTGCTTAGAAACCTGACAAGAAGAGTAGATCCTCTTCAGTCCAATACACTGTACTTGCTGGGAACAGACGCCAGTGCTATTTGTCCTGTGTAAGGCAATGGCAGCGCAATAGTGTCTCTTCTTAGCAGAAAACAACTCTTGCTTGTAGGGCCAGAAACTTCATGTGATTCAACTCCATTTAGGACTGGGAAACAAATGCTAGCTCTCCTTACAAGAAACACACTCTGCTTTAGAGAAAAGAGCACTCTTCTACTCTACTGTGTTTCCTATAGGGCCAGAACAGTGAGCTTGCTCAGAACTAAAGAACTGTGCTTCCTACACACAGGCCATATCTAGTTCAACTCTGCTTAGGAAACTGACAAGAACAGTAGCTCCTCTTCAGTACGATACACGGTACTTGCTTGGAACAGACGCGAGTGCTATTTTCACCTTGGATGGCAATGGGAGTACAATAGTGACTTTCCTTACCAGAAAACAACTCTTGGTCGTAGGACAAGAAACTGCATGTGATTCCACTGCTTTTAGGACTGGGAAACAAATGCTAGCTCGCCTTACAAGAAACACACTCTGCTTTAGAGAAAAGAGCACTCTTCTACTCTACTGTGTTTCCTATGGGGTCCAAACAGTGAGCATGCTAAGAACAAAAGAACTGTGCTTCCTACACACACGGACCACATATAGTTCAACTGTGCTTAGGAAACTGACAAGAAGAGTAGCTCCTATTCAGTCCAATACACTGTACTTGCTGGGAAGGACGCGAGTGCTATTTGCCTTGTGTAGGGCAATGGGAGCACAATAGTGACTTTCCTTACCAGAAAACAACTCTTGTTCGTAGGACCAGAAACTGCATGTGATTCAACTCCATTTAGGACTGGGAAACAAACTCTAGCTCGCTTTACATGAAACACACTCTGCTTTTGAGAAAAGAGCACTCTTCTACTCTACTGTGTTTCCTATAGGGCCAGAATGGTGAGCTTGCTCAGAACATAAGAACTGTGCTTCCTAGACACACGGGCCATATCTAGTTCAACTCTGCTTAGGAAACTGACAAGAACAGTAGCTCCTCTTCAGTCCGATAGAATGTACTTGCTGGGAACAGATGCGAGTGCTATTTGCACTGTGTATGGCAATGGGAGCGCAATAGTGACTTTCCTTACCAGAAAACAACTCTTGCTCGTAGGACAAGAAACTGCATGTGATTCAACTCCATTTAGGACTGCGAAACAAATGCTAGCTCGCCTTACATGAAACACACTCTGCTTTTGAGAAAAGAGCACTCTTCTACTCTACTGTGTTTCCTATGGGGTCCGAACAGTGAGCTTGCTCAGAACAAAAGAACTGTGTTTCCTACACACACGGGCCATATCTAGTTCAACTCTGCTTAGGAAACTGAGAAGAACAGTAGCTCCTCTTCAGTCCAATACACTGTACTTGCTGGGAACAGACGGGAGGGCTTTTTGCTCTGTGTTGGAAATGGGAGCGCAATAGTGACTTTCCTTACCAGAAAACAACTCTTGCTTGTAGGACCAGAATCTCCATGTGATTCCACTCCATTTAGGACTTGGAAACAAACGCTAGCTCGCCTTACAAGAAACACACTCTGCTCCAGAGAAAAGAGCACTCTTCTACTCTACTGTGTTTCCTATGGGGTCCAAACAGTGAGATTGCACAGAACAAAAGAACTGTGCTTCCTACACACACGGGCCATATCTAGTTCAACTCTGCTTAGGAAACTGAGAAGAACAGTAGCTCCTATTCAGTCCAATACACTGTACTTGCTGGGAAAAGACGCCAGTGCTATTTGCCTCGTGTAGGGCAATGGGAGCACAATAGTGACTTTCCTTATCAGAAAACAACTCTTGTTCGTAGGACCAGAAACTGCATGTGATTCAACTCCATTTAGAACTAGGAAACAAACGCTAGCTCGCCTTACAAAAACACACTCTGCTTTTGAGAAAAGAGCACTCTTCTACTCTACTGTGTTTCATATAGTTCCAGAACAGTGAGCTTGCTCAGAACATAAGAACTGTGCTTCCTACACACATGGGCCATATCTAGTTCAACTCTGCTTAGGAAACTGACAAGAACATTAGATCCTCTTCAGTCCAATACACTGTACATGCTGGGAACAGACGCGAGAGCTTTTTGCACTATGTATGGCAAGGGGAGCGCAATAGTGACTTTCCTTACCAGAAAAAAACTCTTGCTCTTAGGAACAGAAACTGCATGTGATTCAACTCCAATTAGGACTGGAAAACAAACGCTACCTCGCCTTACAAGTAAATCACTCTGCTTTTGAGAAAAGAGCACTCTTCTACTCTACTGTGTTTCCTATGTGTTCCGAACAGTGAGCTTGCTCAGAACAAAAGAACTGTGCTTCCTACACCCACGGCCATATCTAGTTCAATTCTGCTTAGGAACCTGACAAGAACAGTAAATCCTCTTCAGCCCAAAACACTGTACTTGCTGCAAACAGATGCCAGTGCTATTTGTCCTGTGTATGGCAATGGCAGTGCAATAGTGATTCTTCTTACCATAAAACAACTCTTGCTCATAGTACCAGAAACTGCATGGGATTCAACTCCATTTAGGAATGCAAAACAAACGCTAGCACGCCTTACAAGAAATACACTCTGCTTTAGAGAAAAGAGCACTCTTCTACTCTACTGTGTTTCCTATGGGGTCCAAACAGTGAGCTTGCAAAGAACAAAAGAACTGTGCTTCCTACAAACACGGATCATATCTAGTTCAACTCTGCTTAGGAAACTGACAAGAACAGTAGCACCTATCCAGTCCAATACACTGTACTTGCTGGGAACAGACGTGAATGCGATTTGCACTGTGTATGGCAATGGGAGCGCAATGTGACTTTCCTTACCAGAAAAGAACTCTTGATCGTAGGACCTGAAACTGCATGTGATTCAACTCCATTTAGGACTAGGATACAAACGCTAGCTCGCCTTACAAGAAACACACTCTGCTTTTGAGAAAAGAGCACTCTTCTACTCTACTGTGTTTCCTATAGGGCCAGAACAGTGAGCTTGCTGAGAACATAAGAACTGTGCTTCCTACACACACGAGCCATATCTACTTCAACTCTGCTTAGGAAACTGAGAAGAACAGTAGCTCCTTTTCAGTCCCATACACTGTACTTGCTGGGAAGAGACGCGAGTGCTATTTGCACTGTGTATGGCAATGGGAGCGCAATAGTGACTTTCCTTACCAGAAAACAACTCTTGCTCGTAGGACCAGAAACTGCATGTGACTCAACTCCATTTAGGACTGGGAAACAAATGCTAGCTCGCCTTACATGAAACACACTGTGCTTTTGAGTAAAGAGCACTCTTCTACTCTACTGTGTTTCCTATTCGGTCCGAACAGTGAGCTTGCTCAGAACAAAAGAACTGTGCTTCCTACACGCACGGCCATATCTAGTTCAATTGTGCTTAGGAACCTCACAAGAACAGTAGATCCTCTTCAGTCCAATACACTGTACTTGCTGGGAACAGACGCCAGTGCTATTTGTCCTGTATATGGCAATGGCAGTGCAATAGTGACTCTTCTTACCATAAAACATCTCTTGCTGGTAGGACCAGAAACTACATGTGACTCAACTCCATTTAGGACTGGGAAACAAACGATAGCTCGCCTTACAAGAAACACACTCTGCTTTAGAGAAAAGAGCACTCTTCTACTCTACTGTGTTTCCTATGGGGCCAGAACAGTGAGCTTGCTCAGAAAAAAAAAACTGTGCTTCCTACACACAGGGCCATAACTAGTTCAAGTCTTCTTAGGAACTTGACAAGAACAGTAGATCCTCTTCAGTCCAAAACACTGTACTTGCTGGGAACAGACGCCAGTGCTATTTGTCCTGTGTATGGCAATGGCAGCGCAAAAGTGACTCTTCTTACCAGAAAACAACTCTTGCTCGTGGAACAGAAACTGCATGTGATTCAACTCCATTTAGGACTGGGAAACAAACTCTAGCTCGCTTTACAAGAAACACACTCTGCTTCTGAGAAAAGAGCACTCTTCTTCTCCACTGTGTTTCCTATAGGGCCAGAACAGTGAGCTTGCTCAGAAAAAAAGAACTGTGCTTCCTACACACGGGCCATATCTAGTTCAACTCTGCTTAGGAAACTGAGAAGAACAGTAGCTCCTCTTCAGTCCAATACACTGTACTTGCTGGGAACAGACGGGAGGGCTATTTGCACTGTGTATGGCAATGGGAGCACAATAGTGACTTTCCTTACCAGAAAACAACTCTTGCTCGTAGGACCAGAAACTGCATGTTATTCCACTGCATTTAGGATTGGGAAACAAACGCTAGCTCGCCTTACAAGAAACACACTCTGCTTTAGAGAAAAGAGCACTCTTTTACTCTACTGTGTTTCCTATGAGGTCCGAACAGTGAGCTTGCTCAGAACAAAAAAAATGTGCTTCCTACACACACCGCCACACCTAGTTCAACTCTCAACTCTGCTTAGGAAACTGACAAGAACAGTAGCTCCTCTTCAGTCCAATACACTTTACCTGCGGGGAACAGACGCGAGTGCTATTTGCACTGTGTATGCAATGGGAGCGCAGTAGTGACTTTCCTTACCAGAAAACAACTCTTTCTCATAGGACCAGAAACTGCATGTGATTCAACTCCATTTAGGACTGGGAAACAAACGCTAGCTCGCCTTACAAGAAACACACTCTGCTTTCGAGAAAAGCGCACTCTTCTACTCTACTGTGTTTCCTATAGGGTCCGAACAGTGGGCTTGCTCAGAACAAATGAACTGTGCTTCCTACACACGGCCTTATCTAGTTCAATTCTGCTTAGGAACCTGAATGATCAGGAGATCCTCTTCAGTCCAATACACTGTACTTGCTGGGAACAGACTACAGTGCTATTTGTCCTGTATATGGCAATTGGAGCACAATAGTGACTCTTCTTACCATAAAACAACTCTTGCTTGTAGGACCAGAAACTGCATGTGATTCAACTCCATTTATAACTGGGAAACAAACGATAGCTCGCCTTACAAGAAACACACTCTGCTTTTGAGAAAAGAGCACTCTTCTACTCTACTGTGTTTCCTATAGGGCCAGAACAGTGAGCTTGCTCAGAAAAAAAACTGTGCTTCCTACACACACGGGCCATATCTAGTTCAACTCTGCTTAGGAAACTCACAAGAACAGTAGCTCCTCTTCAGTCCGATACACTGTACTTGCTGGGAACAGACACGAGTGCTATTTGCACTGTGGATTGCAATGGGAGCACAATAGTGACTTTCCTTACCAGAAAACAACTCTTGCTCGTAGGACCAGAAACTGCATATGATTCAACTCTATTTAGGACTGAGAACAAATGCTAGCTTGCCTTCCATGAAACACACTCTGCTTTTGAGAAAAGAGCACTCTTCTACTCTACTGTGTTTCCTATGGGGTACGAACAGTGAGCTTGCTCAGAAAAAAAGAACTGTGCTTCCTACACACACGGGCCATATCTAGTTCAACTCTGCTTAGGAAACTGACAAGAACAGTAGCTCCTCTTCAGTTCGATACACTGTACTTGCTGGGAACAGACGCGAGTGCTATTTGCACTGTGTATGACAATGGGAGCGCAATAGTGACTTGTCTTACCAGAAAACAACTCTTGCTCGTAGGACCAGAAACTGCATGTGATTCCACTCCATTTAGGAATGAGAAACAAATGCTAGCTCGCCTTACATGAAACACGCTCTGCTTTTGAGAAAAGAGCACTCTTCTACTCTACTGTGTTTCCTATGGGGTCCAAACAGTGAGCTTGCTCAGAACCAAAGAACTGTGCTTCCTACACACATGTATCATATCTAGTTCAACTTTGCTTAGTAAACTGACAAGAACAGTAGCTCCTATTCAGTCCAATACAACGTACTTGCGGGGAACAGACGCGAGTGCTATTTGCACTGTGTATGGAAATTGGAGCCCAATAATGACTTATCTTACCAGAAAACAACTCTTGCTTGTAGGACAAAAAACTGCATGTGACTCAACACCATTTAGGACTGGGAAACAAACGCTAGCTCGACTTCCAAGAAACACACTCTTCTTTTGAGAAAAGAGCACTCTTCTACTCTACTGTGTTTCCTATGTGTTCCGAAAAGTGAGCTTGCTCAGTACAAAAAAACTGTGATTCCTACACACACGGCCATATCTAGTTCAAGTCTGCTTAGGAACCTGACAAGAACAGTAGATCCTCTTCAGTCCAATACACTGTACTTACTGGGAACAGACGCCAGTGCTATTTGTCCTGTGTATGGCAATGGCAGCGCAATAGTGACTCTCCTTACCAGAAAACAACTCTTGCTCGTGGACCAGAAACTGCATGTGATTCAACTCCATTTAGGACTGGGAAACAAACTCTAGCTCGCTTTACAAGAAACACACTCTGCTTTTGAGAAAAGAGCACTCTTCTACTCTACTGTGTTTCCTATAGGGCCAGAACAGTGAGCTTGCTCAGAAAAAAAGAACTGTGCTTCCTACACACACGGGCCATATGTAGTTCAACTCTGCTTAGGAAACTGAGAAGAACGGTAGCGCCTCTTCAGCCCAAAACACTGTACTTGCTGCGAACAGATGCCAGTGCTATTTGTCCTGTGTATGGCAATGGCAGTGCAATAGTGATTCTTCTTACCATAAAACAACTCTTGCTCATAGTACCAGAAACTGCATGGGATTCAACTCCATTTAGGAATGCAAAACAAACGCTAGCACGCCTTACAAGAAATACACTCTGCTTTAGAGAAAAGAGCACTCTTCTGCTCTACTGTGTTTCCTATGGGGTCCAAATAGTGAGCTTGCAAAGAACAAAAGAACTGTGCTTCCTACAAACACGGATCATATCTAGTTCAACTC
The DNA here is from genome assembly GCF_949786415.1 of Peromyscus eremicus. NCBI lineage: Eukaryota > Metazoa > Chordata > Mammalia > Rodentia > Cricetidae > Peromyscus > Peromyscus eremicus. Next base: position 324,063 of record NW_026734472.1, read on the forward strand.
TGCTTAGGAAACTGACAAGAACAGTAGCACCTATCCAGTCCAATACACTGTACTTGCTGGGAACAGACGCGAATGCGATTTGCACTGTGTATGGCAATGGGAGCGCAATGTGACTTTCCTTACCAGAAAAGAACTCTTGATCGTAGGACCTGAAACTGCATGTGATTCAACTCCATTTAGGACTAGGATACAAACGCTAGCTCGCCTTACAAGAAACACACTCTGCTTTTGAGAAAAGAGCACTCTTCTACTCTACTGTGTTTCCTATAGGGCCAGAACAGTGAGCTTGCTGAGAACATAAGAACTGTGCTTCCTACACACAAGAGCCATATCTACTTCAACTCTGCTTAGGAAACTGAGAAGAACAGTAGCTCCTTTTCAGTCCCATACACTGTACTTGCTGGGAAGAGACGCGAGTGCTATTTGCACTGTGTATGGCAATGGGAGCGCAATAGTGACTTTCCTTACCAGAAAACAACTCTTGCTCGTAGGACCAGAAACTGCATGTGATTCAACTCCATTTAGGACTGGGAAACAAATGCTAGCTCGCCTTACATGAAACACACTGTGCTTTTGAGTAAAGAGCACTCTTCTACTCTACTGTGTTTCCTATTGGGTCCGAACAGTGAGCTTGCTCAGAACAAAAGAACTGTGCTTCCTACACGCACGGCCATATCTAGTTCAATTGTGCTTAGGAACCTCACAAGAACAGTAGATCCTCTTCAGTCCAATACACTGTACTTGCTGGGAACAGACGCCAGTGCTATTTGTCCTGTATATGGCAATGGCAGTGCAATAGTGACTCTTCTTACCATAAAACATCTCTTGCTGGTAGGACCAGAAACTACATGTGACTCAACTCCATTTAGGACTGGGAAACAAACGATAGCTCGCCTTACAAGAAACACACTCTGCTTTAGAGAAAAGAGCACTCTTCTACTCTACTGTGTTTCCTATAGGGCCAGAACAGTGAGCTTGCTCAGAAAAAAAAACTGTGCTTCCTACACACAGGGCCATATCTAGTTCAAGTCTTCTTAGGAACTTGACAAGAACAGTAGATCCTCTTCAGTCCAAAACACTGTACTTGCTGGGAACAGACGCCAGTGCTATTTGTCCTGTGTATGGCAATGGCAGCGCAAAAGTGACTCTTCTTACCAGAAAACAACTCTTGCTCGTGGAACAGAAACTGCATGTGATTCAACTCCATTTAGGACTGGGAAACAAACTCTAGCTCGCTTTACAAGAAACACACTCTGCTTCTGAGAAAAGAGCACTCTTCTTCTCCACTGTGTTTCCTATAGGGCCAGAACAGTGAGCTTGCTCAGAAAAAAAGAACTGTGCTTCCTACACACACGGGCCACATCTAGTTCAACTCTGATTAGGATACTGACAAGAACAGTAGCTCCTCTTCAGTCCAATACACTTTACTTGCGGGGAACAGACACGAGTGCTGTTTGCACTGTGTATGGCAATTGGAGCACAATAGTGACTCGTCTTACCAGAAAACAACTCTTGCTCGTAGGACAAAAAACTGCATGTGACTCAACTCCATTTAGGAACTGGAAACAAACGCTAGCTCGCCTTACAAGAAACACACTCTGCTTTAGAGAAAAGAGCACTCTTCTACTCTACTGTGTTTCCTATAGGGCCAGAACAGTGAACTTGCTCAGAACATAAGAACTGTGCTTCCTAGACACACGTGCCATATCTAGTTCAACTCTGCTTAGGAAACTGAGAAGAACAGTAGCTCCTCTTCAGTTCAATACACTGTACTTGCGGGGAACAGACGCGAGTGCTATTTGCACTGTGTATGGCAATGGGAGCACAATAGTGACTTGTCTTACCAGAAAACAACTCTTGCTCGTAAGACAAAAAACTGCATGTGACTCAACTCCATTTAGGACTGGGAAACAAACGCTAGCTCGCCTTTCAAGAAACACACTCTGCTTGAGAGAAAAGAGCACTCTTCTACTCTACTGTGTTTCCTATAGGGTTCGAACAGTGAGCTTGCTCAGAACAAAAGAACTGTGCTTCCTACACACACGGCCATATCTAGTTCAATTCTGCTTAGGAACCTGAAAGATCAGTAGCTCCTCTTCAGTCCGATACACTGTACTTGCTGGGAACAGACGCGAGTGCTATTTGCACTGTGTAGGGCAATTGGAGCACAATATTGACTCGTCTTACTAGAAAACAACTCTTGCTCGTAGGACAAAAAACTGCATGTGACTCAACTCCATTTAGGACTGGGAAACAAACGCTAGCTAGCCTCACAAGAAACACACTCTGCTTTAGAGAAATGAGCACTCTTCTACTCTACTGTGTTTCCTATAGGGCCAGAACAGTAAGCTTGCTCAGAACATAAGAACTGTGCTTCCTACACACACGGGCAATATCGAGTTCAACTCTGCTTAGGAACCTGACAAGAACAGTAGCTCCTCTTCAGTCCGATACACTGTACTTGCTGGGAACAGAGGCATGTGCTCTTTGCACTGTGTATGGCAATGGGAGCTCAATAGTGAATTTCCTTACCAGAAAACAACTCTTGTTCGTTGGACCAGAAACTGCATGTGATTCAACTCCATTTAGGACTAGGAAACAAACGCTAGCTCGCCTTACAAAAACACACTCTGCTTTTTTGAAAAGAGCACTCTTCTACTCTACTGTGTTTCCTATAGGGCCAGAACAGTGAGCTTGCTCAGAACAAAAGAACTGTGCTTCCTACACACACGGGCCATATCTAGTTCAACTCTGCTTAGGAAACTGACAAGAACAGTAGCTCCTCTTCAGTCTGATACACTGTACTTGCTGGGAACAGACGCGAGAGCTATTTGCACTGTGTATGGCAAGGGGAGCGCAATCGTGACTTTCCTTACCAGAAAACAACTCTTGTCCTTAGGACCAGAAACTGCATGTGATTCAACTCCATTTTGGACTGTGAAACAAATGCTAGCTCGTTTTCAAGAAACACACTCTGCTTTTGAGAAAAGAGCACTCTTCTGCTCTACTGTGTTTCTTTTGGTGTCCGAACAGTGAGCTTGCTCAGAACAAAAGAACTGTGCTTCCTACACCGACGGCCATATCTAGTTCAATTCTGCTTAGGAACCTGACAAGAACAGTAAATCCTCTTCAGTCCAATACACTGTCCTTGCTGGGAACAGATGCCAGTGCTATTTGTCCTGTGTATAGCAATTCCAGCGCAATAGTGACTCTTCTTACCATAAAACTACTCTTGCTCGTGGGACCAGAAACTGCATGTGATTCAACTCCATTTAGGACTGCGAAACAAATGCTAGCTCGCCTTACATGAAACACACTCTGCTTTTGAGAAAAGAGCACTCTTCTACTCTATTGTGTTTCCTATAGGGCCAGAACAGTGAGCTTGCTCAGAAAAAAAGAACTGTGCTTCCTACACACACGGGCCACATCTGGTTCAACTCTGCTTAGGAAACTGAGAAGAACAGTAGCTCCTCTTCAGTCCAATACACTGTACTTGCTGGGAACAGACGGGAGGGCTATTTGCACTGTGTATGGCAATGGGAGCGCAATAGTGACTTTCCTTACCAGAAAACAACTCTTGCTCGTAGGACCAGAAACTGCGTGTTATTCCACTGCATTTAGGACTGGGAAGCAAACGCTAGCTCGCCTTACAAGAAACACACTCTGCTTTAGAGAAAAGAGCACTCTTCTACTCTACTGTGTTTCCTATGGGGTCTGAACAGTGAGCTTGCTCAGAACAAAAGAACTCTGTTTCCTACACACACGGGCCATATCTAGTTCAACTCTGCTTAGGAACCTGACAAGAACAGTAGATCCTCTTCAGTCCAATACACTGTACTTGCTGGGAACAGACTCCAGTGCTATTTGTCCTGTGTATGGCAATGGCAGCGCAATATTGACTATTCTTACCAGAAAACAACTCCTGCTCATAGGACCAGAAACTGCATGGGATTCAACTCCATTTAGGACTGGGAAACAAACGCTAGCTCTCCTTACAAGAAACACACTCTGCTTTTGAGAAAAGAGCACTCTTCTACTCTACTGTGTTTCCTATGGGTTCCAAACAGTGAGCTTGCTCAGAACAAAAGAACTGTGCTTCCTACACACACCGACCATATCTAGTTCAACTCTGCTTAGGAAACTGACAAGAACAGTAGCTCCTATTCAGTCCAATACACTGTACTTGCTGAGAACAGACGCGAGTGCTATTTGCACTGTGTATGGCAATGGGAGCACAATAGTAACTTTCCTTACCAGAAAACAACTCTTGCTCATAGGACCGAAAACTGGATGTGATTGAACTCCATTTAGGACTAGGAAACAAACTCTAGCTCGCCTTACAAGAAACACACTCTGCTTTTGATTATAGAGCACTCTTCTACTCTACTGTGTTTCCTATGAGGTCCGAACAATAAGCTTGCTCAGAACAAAAAAAAAATCGTGCTTCCTACACACAGCGCCACAACTAGTTCAATTCTGCTTAGGAACCTGACAAGAACAGTAGATCCTCTTCAGTCCACTACACTGTACTGCTGGGAACAGACAACACTGCTATTTGTCCTGTGTATGGCAATGGCAGCGCAATAGTGACTCTTCTTACCAGAAAACAACTCTTGCTCGTAGGACCAGAAACTGCATGTGATTCAACTCCATTTAGGACTGGGAAACAAACGCTAGCTCGCCTTACAAGAAACACACTCTGCTTTAGAGAAAAGAGCACTCTTCTACTCTACTGTGTTTCCTATGGGGTCCAAACAGTGAGCTTGCTCAGAACAAAAGAACTGTGCTTCCTACACACACGGACCATATCTAGTCAGCTCTGCTTAGGAAACTGACAAGAACAGTAGCTCCTCCTCAATCCAATACACTGTACTTGCTGGGTCAGACGCCAGTGCTATTTGTCCAGTGTAGGGCAATGGCAGTGCAATATTGACTCTTCTTACCAGAAAACAACTCTTGCTCGTAAGACCAGAAACTGCATGGGATTCAACTCCATTTAGGACTGGGAAACAAACGCTAGCTCGCCTTACAAGAAACACACTCTGCTTTTGAGAAAAGAGCACTCTCTTACTCTACTGAGTTTCCTATGGGGTCCAAACAGTGAGCTTGCTCAGAAAAAAAGAACTATGCTTCCTACACACACCGAACATATCTAGTTCAACTCTGCTTAGGAAACTGACAAGAACAGCAGCTCCTCTTCAGTCCGAAACACTGTATTTGCTGGGAACAGACGCGAATGCTATTTGCACTGTGCATGGCAATGGGAGCTCAATAGTTACTTTCTTTACCAGAAAACAACTCTTGCTCGTAGGAACAAAAACTGCATGGGATTCAACTCCATTTAGGACTGGGAAACAAACGCTAGCTCGCCTTACAAGAAACACACTCTGCTTTTGAGAAAAGAGCACTCTTCTACTCTACTGTGTTTCCTATGGGGTCCGAACAGTGAGCTTGCTCAGAACCAAAGAACTGTGCTTCCTACACACACCGACCATATCTAGTTCAACTCTGCTTAGGAAACTGACAAGAACAGTAGCTCCTCTTCAGTCCGATACACTTTACTTGCGGGGAACAGACACGAGTGCTGTTTGCACTGTGTATGGCAATTGGAGCACAATAGTGACTCATCTTACCAGAAAACAACTCTTGCTCGTAGGACAAAAAACTGCATGTGACTCAACTCCATTTAGGACTGGGAAAAAAACGCTAGCTCGACTTCCAAGAAACACACTCTGCTTTTGAGAAAAGAGCAGTCTTCTACTCTACTGTGTTTCCTATGTGTTTCAAACAGTGAGCTTGCTCAGAACAAAAAAACTGTGCTTCCTACACACACGGCCATATCTAGTTCAAGTCTGCTTAGGAACCTGACAAGAACAGTAGATCCTCTTCAGTCCAATACACTGTACTGGCTGGGAACAGACGCCAGTACTATTTGTCCTGCGTATGGCAATGGCAGCACAATAGTGACTCTTCTTACTAGAAAACAACTCTTGCTCGTAGGACCTGAAACTGCATGTTATTCCACTGCATTTAGGACTGGGAAACAAACTCTTGCTTGCTTTACACGAAACACACTCTGCTTTTGAGAAAAGAGCACTCTTCTACTCTACTGTGTTTCCTATGGGGTCCAAACAGTGAGCGTGCTCAGAACAAAAGAACTGTGCTTCCTACACACACGGCCACATCTAGTTCAATTCTGCTTAGGATCCTGACAAGAACAGTAGATCCTCTTCAGTCCAATACACTGTACTTGCTGGGAACAGACGCCAGTGCTATTTGTCCTGTGTAAGGCAATGGCAGCACAATAGTGTCTCTTCTTAGCAGAAAACAACTCTTGCTTGTAGGACCAGAAACTGCATGTGATTCAACTCCATTTAGGACTGGGAAACAAACGCTAGCTCGCCTTACAAGAAACACACTCTGCTTTAGAGAAAAGAGCACTCTTCTACTCTACTGTGTTTCCTATAGGGCCAGAAAAGTGAGCTTGCTCAGAACATAAGAACTGTGCTTCCTACACACATGGGCCATATCTAGTTCAACTCTGCTTAGGAAACTGACAAGAACAGTAGCTCCTCTTGAGTCCAATACACTGTATTTGCTGGGAACAGACGCGAGAGCTATTTGCACTATGTATGGCAAGGGTGCGCAATAGTGACTTTCCTTACCAGAAAACAACTCTTGCTCTTAGGACCAGAAACTGCATGTGATTCAACTCCATTTAGGACTGGGAAACAAATGCTAGCTCGCCTTACATGAAACACACTCTGCTTTTGAGAAAAGAGCACTCTTCTACTCTACTGTGTTTCCTATGGGGTCCGAACAGTGAGCTTGCTCAGAACAAAAGAACTGTGCTTCCTACACACACGGGCCATATCTAGTTCAACTCTGCTTAGGAAACTGAGAAGAACAGTAGCTCCTCTTCAGTTCAATACACTGTACTTGCGTGGAACAGACGCGAGTGCTATTTGCACTGTGTATGGCAATTGGAGCACAATAGTGACTTGTCTTACCAGAAAACAACTCTTGCTCGTAAGACAAAAAACTGCATGTGACTCAACTCCATTTAGGAATGGGAAACAAACGCTAGCTCAACTTCCAAGAAACACACTCTGCTTTTGAGAAAAGAGCACTCTTCTACTCTACTGTGTTTCCTATAGGGCCAGAACAGTGAGCTTGCTCAGAACAAAAGAACTGTGATTCCTACACACAGGCCGTATCTAGTTCAACTCTGCTTAGGAAACTGACAAGAACAGTAGCTCCTCTTCAGTCCAATACACGGTACTTTCTAGGAACAGACGCGAGTGCTATTTGCACCTTGGATGGCAATGGGAGCACAATAGTGACTTTCCTTACCAGAAAACAACTCTTGCTCGTAGGACAAGAAACTGCATGTGATTCCACTCCTTTTAGGACTGGGAAACAAATGCTAGCTCGCCTTACAAGAAACACACTCTGCTTTAGAGAAAAGAGCACTCTTCTACTCTACTGTGTTTCCTATGGGGTCCAAACAGTGAGCTTGCTCAGAACAAAAGAACTGTGATTCCTATACACACGGACCACATATAGTTCAACTCTGCTTAGGAAACTGACAAGAAGAGTAGCTCCTATTCAGTCCAATACACTGTACTTGCTGGGAAAGACGTGAGTGCTATTTGCCTTGTGTAGGGCAATGGGAGCGCAATAGTGACTTTCCTTACCAGAAAACAACTCTTGTTCGTAGGACCAGAAACTGCATGTGATTCAACTCCATTTAGGACTGGGAAACAAACTCTAGCTCACTTTACATGAAACACACTCTGCTTTTGAGAAAAGAGCACTCTTCTACTCTACTGTGTTTCCTATAGGGCCAGAACGGTGAGCTTGCTCAGAACATAAGAACTGTGCTTCCTACACACACGGGCCATATCTAGTTCAACTCTGCTTAGGAAACTGACAAGAACAGTAGCTCCTCTTCAGTCCGATACACTGTACTTGCTGGGAACAGATGCGAGTGCTATTTGCACTGTGTATGGAAATGGGATCGTAATAGTGACTTTCCTTACCAGAAAACAACTCTTTCTCGTAGGACAAGAAACTGCATGTTATTCAACTCCATTTAGGACTGCGAAACAAATGCTAGCTCGCCTTACATGAAACACACTCTGCTTTTGAGAAAAGAGCACTCTTCTTCTCTACTGTGTTTCCTATAGGGCCAGAACAGTGAGCTTGCTCAGAAAAAAAGAACTATGCTTCCTACACACACGGGCCATATCTAGTTCAACTCTGCTTAGGAAACTGAGAAGAACAGTAGCTCCTCTTCAGTCCAATACACTGTACTTGCTGGGAACAGACGGGAGGGCTATTTGCACTGTGTAGGGCAATGGGAGCGCAATAGTGACTTTCCTTACCAGAAAACAACTCTTGCTCGTTGGACCAGAAACTGCATGTGATTCAACTCCATTTAGGACTGGGAAACAAATGCTAGCTCGCCTTACATGAAACACTCTGCTTTTGAGAAAAGAGCACTCTTCTACTCTACTGTGTTTCTTATGGGTCCGAACAGTGAGCTTGCTCAGAACAAAAGAACTGTGCTTCCTACACACACGGGCCATATCTAGTTCAACTCTGCTTAGGAAACTGAGAAGAACAGTAGCTCCTCTTCAGTCCAATACACCGTACTTCCGGGGAACAGACGCGAGTGCTATTTGCACTGTGTATGGCAATTGGAGCACAATAGTGACTTGTCTTACCAGAAAACAACTCTTGCTCATAAGACAAAAAACTGCATGTGACTCAACTCCATTTAGGACTGGGAAACAAACGCTAGCTCGACTTCCAAGAAACACACTCTGCTTTTGAGAAAAGAGCACTCTTCTACTCTACTGTGTTTCCTATGTGTTCCGAACAGTGAGCTAGCTCAGAACTAAAAAACTTTGCTTCCTACACACGGCCATATCTAGTTCAAGTCTGCTTAGAAACCTGACAAGAAGAGTAGATCCTCTTCAGTCCAATACACTGTACTTGCTGGGAACAGACGCCAGTGCTATTTGTCCTGTGTAAGGCAATGGCAGCGCAATAGTGTCTCTTCTTAGCAGAAAACAACTCTTGCTTGTAGGGCCAGAAACTTCATGTGATTCAACTCCATTTAGGACTGGGAAACAAATGCTAGCTCTCCTTACAAGAAACACACTCTGCTTTAGAGAAAAGAGCACTCTTCTACTCTACTGTGTTTCCTATAGGGCCAGAACAGTGAGCTTGCTCAGAACTAAAGAACTGTGCTTCCTACACACAGGCCATATCTAGTTCAACTCTGCTTAGGAAACTGACAAGAACAGTAGCTCCTCTTCAGTACGATACACGGTACTTGCTTGGAACAGACGCGAGTGCTATTTTCACCTTGGATGGCAATGGGAGTACAATAGTGACTTTCCTTACCAGAAAACAACTCTTGGTCGTAGGACAAGAAACTGCATGTGATTCCACTGCTTTTAGGACTGGGAAACAAATGCTAGCTCGCCTTACAAGAAACACACTCTGCTTTAGAGAAAAGAGCACTCTTCTACTCTACTGTGTTTCCTATGGGGTCCAAACAGTGAGCATGCTAAGAACAAAAGAACTGTGCTTCCTACACACACGGACCACATATAGTTCAACTGTGCTTAGGAAACTGACAAGAAGAGTAGCTCCTATTCAGTCCAATACACTGTACTTGCTGGGAAGGACGCGAGTGCTATTTGCATTGTGTAGGGCAATGGGAGCACAATAGTGACTTTCCTTACCAGAAAACAACTCTTGTTCGTAGGACCAGAAACTGCATGTGATTCAACTCCATTTAGGACTGGGAAACAAACTCTAGCTCGCTTTACATGAAACACACTCTGCTTTTGAGAAAAGAGCACTCTTCTACTCTACTGTGTTTCCTATAGGGCCAGAATGGTGAGCTTGCTCAGAACATAAGAACTGTGCTTCCTAGACACACGGGCCATATCTAGTTCAACTCTGCTTAGGAAACTGACAAGAACAGTAGCTCCTCTTCAGTCCGATAGAATGTACTTGCTGGGAACAGATGCGAGTGCTATTTGCACTGTGTATGGCAATGGGAGCGCAATAGTGACTTTCCTTACCAGAAAACAACTCTTGCTCGTAGGACAAGAAACTGCATGTGATTCAACTCCATTTAGGACTGGGAAACAAATGCTAGCTCGCCTTACATGAAACACACTCTGCTTTTGAGAAAAGAGCACTCTTCTACTCTACTGTGTTTCCTATGGGGTCCGAACAGTGAGCTTGCTCAGAACAAAAGAACTGTGTTTCCTACACACACGGGCCATATCTAGTTCAACTCTGCTTAGGAAACTGAGAAGAACAGTAGCTCCTCTTCAGTCCAATACACTGTACTTGCTGGGAACAGACGGGAGGGCTTTTTGCACTGTGTTGGAAATGGGAGCGCAATAGTGACTTTCCTTACCAGAAAACAACTCTTGCTTGTAGGACCAGAATCTCCATGTGATTCCACTCCATTTAGGACTTGGAAACAAACGCTAGCTCGCCTTACAAGAAACACACTCTGCTCCAGAGAAAAGAGCACTCTTCTACTCTACTGTGTTTCCTATGGGGTCCAAACAGTGAGATTGCACAGAACAAAAGAACTGTGCTTCCTACACACACGGGCCATATCTAGTTCAACTCTGCTTAGGAAACTGAGAAGAACAGTAGCTCCTATTCAGTCCAATACACTGTACTTGCTGGGAAAAGACGCCAGTGCTATTTGCCTTGTGTAGGGCAATGGGAGCACAATAGTGACTTTCCTTATCAGAAAACAACTCTTGTTCGTAGGACCAGAAACTGCATGTGATTCAACTCCATTTAGAACTAGGAAACAAACGCTAGCTCGCCTTACAAAAACACACTCTGCTTTTGAGAAAAGAGCACTCTTCTACTCTACTGTGTTTCATATAGTTCCAGAACAGTGAGCTTGCTCAGAACATAAGAACTGTGCTTCCTACACACATGGGCCATATCTAGTTCAACTCTGCTTAGGAAACTGACAAGAACATTAGATCCTCTTCAGTCCAATACACTGTACATGCTGGGAACAGACGCGAGAGCTTTTTGCACTATGTATGGCAAGGGGAGCGCAATAGTGACTTTCCTTACCAGAAAAAAACTCTTGCTCTTAGGAACAGAAACTGCATGTGATTCAACTCCAATTAGGACTGGAAAACAAACGCTACCTCGCCTTACAAGTAAATCACTCTGCTTTTGAGAAAAGAGCACTCTTCTACTCTACTGTGTTTCCTATGTGTTCCGAACAGTGAGCTTGCTCAGAACAAAAGAACTGTGCTTCCTACACCCACGGCCATATCTAGTTCAATTCTGCTTAGGAACCTGACAAGAACAGTAAATCCTCTTCAGCCCAAAACACTGTACTTGCTGCAAACAGATGCCAGTGCTATTTGTCCTGTGTATGGCAATGGCAGTGCAATAGTGATTCTTCTTACCATAAAACAACTCTTGCTCATAGTACCAGAAACTGCATGGGATTCAACTCCATTTAGGAATGCAAAACAAACGCTAGCACGCCTTACAAGAAATACACTCTGCTTTAGAGAAAAGAGCACTCTTCTACTCTACTGTGTTTCCTATGGGGTCCAAACAGTGAGCTTGCAAAGAACAAAAGAACTGTGCTTCCTACAAACACGGATCATATCTAGTTCAACTCTGCTTAGGAAACTGACAAGAACAGTAGCACCTATCCAGTCCAATACACTGTACTTGCTGGGAACAGACGTGAATGCGATTTGCACTGTGTATGGCAATGGGAGCGCAATGTGACTTTCCTTACCAGAAAAGAACTCTTGATCGTAGGACCTGAAACTGCATGTGATTCAACTCCATTTAGGACTAGGATACAAACGCTAGCTCGCCTTACAAGAAACACACTCTGCTTTTGAGAAAAGAGCACTCTTCTACTCTACTGTGTTTCCTATAGGGCCAGAACAGTGAGCTTGCTGAGAACATAAGAACTGTGCTTCCTACACACACGAGCCATATCTACTTCAACTCTGCTTAGGAAACTGAGAAGAACAGTAGCTCCTTTTCAGTCCCATACACTGTACTTGCTGGGAAGAGACGCGAGTGCTATTTGCACTGTGTATGGCAATGGGAGCGCAATAGTGACTTTCCTTACCAGAAAACAACTCTTGCTCGTAGGACCAGAAACTGCATGTGACTCAACTCCATTTAGGACTGGGAAACAAATGCTAGCTCGCCTTACATGAAACACACTGTGCTTTTGAGTAAAGAGCACTCTTCTACTCTACTGTGTTTCCTATTCGGTCCGAACAGTGAGCTTGCTCAGAACAAAAGAACTGTGCTTCCTACACGCACGGCCATATCTAGTTCAATTGTGCTTAGGAACCTCACAAGAACAGTAGATCCTCTTCAGTCCAATACACTGTACTTGCTGGGAACAGACGCCAGTGCTATTTGTCCTGTATATGGCAATGGCAGTGCAATAGTGACTCTTCTTACCATAAAACATCTCTTGCTGGTAGGACCAGAAACTACATGTGACTCAACTCCATTTAGGACTGGGAAACAAACGATAGCTCGCCTTACAAGAAACACACTCTGCTTTAGAGAAAAGAGCACTCTTCTACTCTACTGTGTTTCCTATGGGGCCAGAACAGTGAGCTTGCTCAGAAAAAAAAAACTGTGCTTCCTACACACAGGGCCATAACTAGTTCAAGTCTTCTTAGGAACTTGACAAGAACAGTAGATCCTCTTCAGTCCAAAACACTGTACTTGCTGGGAACAGACGCCAGTGCTATTTGTCCTGTGTATGGCAATGGCAGCGCAAAAGTGACTCTTCTTACCAGAAAACAACTCTTGCTCGTGGAACAGAAACTGCATGTGATTCAACTCCATTTAGGACTGGGAAACAAACTCTAGCTCGCTTTACAAGAAACACACTCTGCTTCTGAGAAAAGAGCACTCTTCTTCTCCACTGTGTTTCCTATAGGGCCAGAACAGTGAGCTTGCTCAGAAAAAAAGAACTGTGCTTCCTACACACGGGCCATATCTAGTTCAACTCTGCTTAGGAAACTGAGAAGAACAGTAGCTCCTCTTCAGTCCAATACACTGTACTTGCTGGGAACAGACGGGAGGGCTATTTGCACTGTGTATGGCAATGGGAGCACAATAGTGACTTTCCTTACCAGAAAACAACTCTTGCTCGTAGGACCAGAAACTGCATGTTATTCCACTGCATTTAGGATTGGGAAACAAACGCTAGCTCGCCTTACAAGAAACACACTCTGCTTTAGAGAAAAGAGCACTCTTTTACTCTACTGTGTTTCCTATGAGGTCCGAACAGTGAGCTTGCTCAGAACAAAAAAAATGTGCTTCCTACACACACCGCCACACCTAGTTCAACTCTCAACTCTGCTTAGGAAACTGACAAGAACAGTAGCTCCTCTTCAGTCCAATACACTTTACCTGCGGGGAACAGACGCGAGTGCTATTTGCACTGTGTATGCAATGGGAGCGCAGTAGTGACTTTCCTTACCAGAAAACAACTCTTTCTCATAGGACCAGAAACTGCATGTGATTCAACTCCATTTAGGACTGGGAAACAAACGCTAGCTCGCCTTACAAGAAACACACTCTGCTTTCGAGAAAAGCGCACTCTTCTACTCTACTGTGTTTCCTATAGGGTCCGAACAGTGGGCTTGCTCAGAACAAATGAACTGTGCTTCCTACACACGGCCTTATCTAGTTCAATTCTGCTTAGGAACCTGAATGATCAGGAGATCCTCTTCAGTCCAATACACTGTACTTGCTGGGAACAGACTACAGTGCTATTTGTCCTGTATATGGCAATTGGAGCACAATAGTGACTCTTCTTACCATAAAACAACTCTTGCTTGTAGGACCAGAAACTGCATGTGATTCAACTCCATTTATAACTGGGAAACAAACGATAGCTCGCCTTACAAGAAACACACTCTGCTTTTGAGAAAAGAGCACTCTTCTACTCTACTGTGTTTCCTATAGGGCCAGAACAGTGAGCTTGCTCAGAAAAAAAACTGTGCTTCCTACACACACGGGCCATATCTAGTTCAACTCTGCTTAGGAAACTCACAAGAACAGTAGCTCCTCTTCAGTCCGATACACTGTACTTGCTGGGAACAGACACGAGTGCTATTTGCACTGTGGATTGCAATGGGAGCACAATAGTGACTTTCCTTACCAGAAAACAACTCTTGCTCGTAGGACCAGAAACTGCATATGATTCAACTCTATTTAGGACTGAGAACAAATGCTAGCTTGCCTTCCATGAAACACACTCTGCTTTTGAGAAAAGAGCACTCTTCTACTCTACTGTGTTTCCTATGGGGTACGAACAGTGAGCTTGCTCAGAAAAAAAGAACTGTGCTTCCTACACACACGGGCCATATCTAGTTCAACTCTGCTTAGGAAACTGACAAGAACAGTAGCTCCTCTTCAGTTCGATACACTGTACTTGCTGGGAACAGACGCGAGTGCTATTTGCACTGTGTATGACATTGGGAGCGCAATAGTGACTTGTCTTACCAGAAAACAACTCTTGCTCGTAGGACCAGAAACTGCATGTGATTCCACTCCATTTAGGAATGAGAAACAAATGCTAGCTCGCCTTACATGAAACACGCTCTGCTTTTGAGAAAAGAGCACTCTTCTACTCTACTGTGTTTTCTATGGGGTCCAAACAGTGAGCTTGCTCAGAACCAAAGAACTGTGCTTCCTACACACATGTATCATATCTAGTTCAACTTTGCTTAGTAAACTGACAAGAACAGTAGCTCCTATTCAGTCCAATACAACGTACTTGCGGGGAACAGACGCGAGTGCTATTTGCACTGTGTATGGAAATTGGAGCCCAATAATGACTTATCTTACCAGAAAACAACTCTTGCTTGTAGGACAAAAAACTGCATGTGACTCAACACCATTTAGGACTGGGAAACAAACGCTAGCTCGACTTCCAAGAAACACACTCTTCTTTTGAGAAAAGAGCACTCTTCTACTCTACTGTGTTTCCTATGTGTTCCGAAAAGTGAGCTTGCTCAGTACAAAAAAACTGTGATTCCTACACACACGGCCATATCTAGTTCAAGTCTGCTTAGGAACCTGACAAGAACAGTAGATCCTCTTCAGTCCAATACACTGTACTTACTGGGAACAGACGCCAGTGCTATTTGTCCTGTGTATGGCAATGGCAGCGCAATAGTGACTCTCCTTACCAGAAAACAACTCTTGCTCGTGGACCAGAAACTGCATGTGATTCAACTCCATTTAGGACTGGGAAACAAACTCTAGCTCGCTTTACAAGAAACACACTCTGCTTTTGAGAAAAGAGCACTCTTCTACTCTACTGTGTTTCCTATAGGGCCAGAACAGTGAGCTTGCTCAGAAAAAAAGAACTGTGCTTCCTACACACACGGGCCATATGTAGTTCAACTCTGCTTAGGAAACTGAGAAGAACGGTAGCGCCTCTTCAGCCCAAAACACTGTACTTGCTGCGAACAGATGCCAGTGCTATTTGTCCTGTGTATGGCAATGGCAGTGCAATAGTGATTCTTCTTACCATAAAACAACTCTTGCTCATAGTACCAGAAACTGCATGGGATTCAACTCCATTTAGGAATGCAAAACAAACGCTAGCACGCCTTACAAGAAATACACTCTGCTTTAGAGAAAAGAGCACTCTTCTGCTCTACTGTGTTTCCTATGGGGTCCAAATAGTGAGCTTGCAAAGAACAAAAGAACTGTGCTTCCTACAAACACGGATCATATCTAGTTCAACTCTGCTTAGGAAACTGACAAGAACAGTAGCACCTATCCAGTCCAATACACTGTACTTGCTGGGAACAGACGCGAATGCGATTTGCACTGTGTATGGCAATGGGAGCGCAATGTGACTTTCCTTACCAGAAAAGAACTCTTGATCGTAGGACCTGAAACTGCATGTGATTCAACTCCATTTAGGACTAGGATACAAACGCTAGCTCGCCTTACAAGAAACACACTCTGCTTTTGAGAAAAGAGCACTCTTCTACTCTACTGTGTTTCCTATAGGGCCAGAACAGTGAGCTTGCTGAGAACATAAGAACTGTGCTTCCTACACACAAGAGCCATATCTACTTCAACTCTGCTTAGGAAACTGAGAAGAACAGTAGCTCCTTTTCAGTCCCATACACTGTACTTGCTGGGAAGAGACGCGAGTGCTATTTGCACTGTGTATGGCAATGGGAGCGCAATAGTGACTTTCCTTACCAGAAAACAACTCTTGCTCGTAGGACCAGAAACTGCATGTGATTCAACTCCATTTAGGACTGGGAAACAAATGCTAGCTCGCCTTACATGAAACACACTGTGCTTTTGAGTAAAGAGCACTCTTCTACTCTACTGTGTTTCCTATTGGGTCCGAACAGTGAGCTTGCTCAGAACAAAAGAACTGTGCTTCCTACACGCACGGCCATATCTAGTTCAATTGTGCTTAGGAACCTCACAAGAACAGTAGATCCTCTTCAGTCCAATACACTGTACTTGCTGGGAACAGACGCCAGTGCTATTTGTCCTGTATATGGCAATGGCAGTGCAATAGTGACTCTTCTTACCATAAAACATCTCTTGCTGGTAGGACCAGAAACTACATGTGACTCAACTCCATTTAGGACTGGGAAACAAACGATAGCTCGCCTTACAAGAAACACACTCTGCTTTAGAGAAAAGAGCACTCTTCTACTCTACTGTGTTTCCTATAGTGCCAGAACAGTGAGCTTGCTCAGAAAAAAAAACTGTGCTTCCTACACACAGGGCCATATCTAGTTCAAGTCTTCTTAGGAACTTGACAAGAACAGTAGATCCTCTTCAGTCCAAAACACTGTACTTGCTGGGAACAGACGCCAGTGCTATTTGTCCTGTGTATGGCAATGGCAGCGCAAAAGTGACTCTTCTTACCAGAAAACAACTCTTGCTCGTGGAACAGAAACTGCATGTGATTCAACTCCATTTAGGACTGGGAAACAAACTCTAGCTCGCTTTACAAGAAACACACTCTGCTTCTGAGAAAAGAGCACTCTTCTTCTCCACTGTGTTTCCTATAGGGCCAGAACAGTGAGCTTGCTCAGAAAAAAAGAACTGTGCTTCCTACACACACGGGCCACATCTAGTTCAACTCTGATTAGGATACTGACAAGAACAGTAGCTCCTCTTCAGTCCAATACACTTTACTTGCGGGGAACAGACACGAGTGCTGTTTGCACTGTGTATGGCAATTGGAGCACAATAGTGACTCGTCTTACCAGAAAACAACTCTTGCTCGTAGGACAAAAAACTGCATGTGACTCAACTCCATTTAGGAACTGGAAACAAACGCTAGCTCGCCTTACAAGAAACACACTCTGCTTTAGAGAAAAGAGCACTCTTCTACTCTACTGTGTTTCCTATAGGGCCAGAACAGTGAACTTGCTCAGAACATAAGAACTGTGCTTCCTAGACACACGTGCCATATCTAGTTCAACTCTGCTTAGGAAACTGAGAAGAACAGTAGCTCCTCTTCAGTTCAATACACTGTACTTGCGGGGAACAGACGCGAGTGCTATTTGCACTGTGTATGGCAATGGGAGCACAATAGTGACTTGTCTTACCAGAAAACAACTCTTGCTCGTAAGACAAAAAACTGCATGTGACTCAACTCCATTTAGGACTGGGAAACAAACGCTAGCTCGCCTTTCAAGAAACACACTCTGCTTGAGAGAAAAGAGCACTCTTCTACTCTACTGTGTTTCCTATAGGGTTCGAACAGTGAGCTTGCTCAGAACAAAAGAACTGTGCTTCCTACACACACGGCCATATCTAGTTCAATTCTGCTTAGGAACCTGAAAGATCAGTAGCTCCTCTTCAGTCCGATACACTGTACTTGCTGGGAACAGACGCGAGTGCTATTTGCACTGTGTAGGGCAATTGGAGCACAATATTGACTCGTCTTACTAGAAAACAACTCTTGCTCGTAGGACAAAAAACTGCATGTGACTCAACTCCATTTAGGACTGGGAAACAAACGCTAGCTAGCCTCACAAGAAACACACTCTGCTTTAGAGAAATGAGCACTCTTCTACTCTACTGTGTTTCCTATAGGGCCAGAACAGTAAGCTTGCTCAGAACATAAGAACTGTGCTTCCTACACACACGGGCAATATCGAGTTCAACTCTGCTTAGGAACCTGACAAGAACAGTAGCTCCTCTTCAGTCCGATACACTGTACTTGCTGGGAACAGAGGCATGTGCTCTTTGCACTGTGTATGGCAATGGGAGCGCAATAGTGAATTTCCTTACCAGAAAACAACTCTTGTTCGTTGGACCAGAAACTGCATGTGATTCAACTCCATTTAGGACTAGGAAACAAACGCTAGCTCGCCTTACAAAAACACACTCTGCTTTTTTGAAAAGAGCACTCTTCTACTCTACTGTGTTTCCTATAGGGCCAGAACAGTGAGCTTGCTCAGAACAAAAGAACTGTGCTTCCTACACACACGGGCCATATCTAGTTCAACTCTGCTTAGGAAACTGACAAGAACAGTAGCTCCTCTTCAGTCTGATACACTGTACTTGCTGGGAACAGACGCGAGAGCTATTTGCACTGTGTATGGCAAGGGGAGCGCAATCGTGACTTTCCTTACCAGAAAACAACTCTTGTCCTTAGGACCAGAAACTGCATGTGATTCAACTCCATTTTGGACTGTGAAACAAATGCTAGCTCGTTTTCAAGAAACACACTCTGCTTTTGAGAAAAGAGCACTCTTCTGCTCTACTGTGTTTCTTTGGTGTCCGAACAGTGAGCTTGCTCAGAACAAAAGAACTGTGCTTCCTACACCGACGGCCATATCTAGTTCAATTCTGCTTAGGAACCTGACAAGAACAGTAAATCCTCTTCAGTCCAATACACTGTCCTTGCTGGGAACAGATGCCAGTGCTATTTGTCCTGTGTATAGCAATTCCAGCGCAATAGTGACTCTTCTTACCATAAAACTACTCTTGCTCGTGGGACCAGAAACTGCATGTGATTCAACTCCATTTAGGACTGCGAAACAAATGCTAGCTCGCCTTACATGAAACACACTCTGCTTTTGAGAAAAGAGCACTCTTCTACTCTATTGTGTTTCCTATAGGGCCAGAACAGTGAGCTTGCTCAGAAAAAAAGAACTGTGCTTCCTACACACACGGGCCACATCTGGTTCAACTCTGCTTAGGAAACTGAGAAGAACAGTAGCTCCTCTTCAGTCCAATACACTGTACTTGCTGGGAACAGACGGGAGGGCTATTTGCACTGTGTATGGCAATGGGAGCGCAATAGTGACTTTCCTTACCAGAAAACAACTCTTGCTCGTAGGACCAGAAACTGCGTGTTATTCCACTGCATTTAGGACTGGGAAGCAAACGCTAGCTCGCCTTACAAGAAACACACTCTGCTTTAGAGAAAAGAGCACTCTTCTACTCTACTGTGTTTCCTATGGGGTCTGAACAGTGAGCTTGCTCAGAACAAAAGAACTCTGTTTCCTACACACACGGGCCATATCTAGTTCAACTCTGCTTAGGAACCTGACAAGAACAGTAGATCCTCTTCAGTCCAATACACTGTACTTGCTGGGAACAGACTCCAGTGCTATTTGTCCTGTGTATGGCAATGGCAGCGCAATATTGACTATTCTTACCAGAAAACAACTCCTGCTCATAGGACCAGAAACTGCATGGGATTCAACTCCATTTAGGACTGGGAAACAAACGCTAGCTCTCCTTACAAGAAACACACTCTGCTTTTGAGAAAAGAGCACTCTTCTACTCTACTGTGTTTCCTATGGGTTCCAAACAGTGAGCTTGCTCAGAACAAAAGAACTGTGCTTCCTACACACACCGACCATATCTAGTTCAACTCTGCTTAGGAAACTGACAAGAACAGTAGCTCCTATTCAGTCCAATACACTGTACTTGCTGAGAACAGACGCGAGTGCTATTTGCACTGTGTATGGCAATGGGAGCACAATAGTAACTTTCCTTACCAGAAAACAACTCTTGCTCATAGGACCGAAAACTGGATGTGATTGAACTCCATTTAGGACTAGGAAACAAACTCTAGCTCGCCTTACAAGAAACACACTCTGCTTTTGATTATAGAGCACTCTTCTACTCTACTGTGTTTCCTATGAGGTCCGAACAATAAGCTTGCTCAGAACAAAAAAAAAATCGTGCTTCCTACACACAGCGCCACAACTAGTTCAATTCTGCTTAGGAACCTGACAAGAACAGTAGATCCTCTTCAGTCCACTACACTGTACTGCTGGGAACAGACAACACTGCTATTTGTCCTGTGTATGGCAATGGCAGCGCAATAGTGACTCTTCTTACCAGAAAACAACTCTTGCTCGTAGGACCAGAAACTGCATGTGATTCAACTCCATTTAGGACTGGGAAACAAACGCTAGCTCGCCTTACAAGAAACACACTCTGCTTTAGAGAAAAGAGCACTCTTCTACTCTACTGTGTTTCCTATGGGGTCCAAACAGTGAGCTTGCTCAGAACAAAAGAACTGTGCTTCCTACACACACGGACCATATCTAGTCAGCTCTGCTTAGGAAACTGACAAGAACAGTAGCTCCTCCTCAATCCAATACACTGTACTTGCTGGGTCAGACGCCAGTGCTATTTGTCCAGTGTAGGGCAATGGCAGTGCAATATTGACTCTTCTTACCAGAAAACAACTCTTGCTCGTAAGACCAGAAACTGCATGGGATTCAACTCCATTTAGGACTGGGAAACAAACGCTAGCTCGCCTTACAAGAAACACACTCTGCTTTTGAGAAAAGAGCACTCTCTTACTCTACTGAGTTTCCTATGGGGTCCAAACAGTGAGCTTGCTCAGAAAAAAAGAACTGTGCTTCCTACACACACCGAACATATCTAGTTCAACTCTGCTTAGGAAACTGACAAGAACAGCAGCTCCTCTTCAGTCCGAAACACTGTATTTGCTGGGAACAGACGCGAATGCTATTTGCACTGTGCATGGCAATGGGAGCTCAATAGTTACTTTCTTTACCAGAAAACAACTCTTGCTCGTAGGAACAAAAACTGCATGGGATTCAACTCCATTTAGGACTGGGAAACAAACGCTAGCTCGCCTTACAAGAAACACACTCTGCTTTTGAGAAAAGAGCACTCTTCTACTCTACTGTGTTTCCTATGGGGTCCGAACAGTGAGCTTGCTCAGAACCAAAGAACTGTGCTTCCTACACACACCGACCATATCTAGTTCAACTCTGCTTAGGAAACTGACAAGAACAGTAGCTCCTCTTCAGTCCGATACACTGTATTTGCTGGGAACAGACGCGAGTGCTATTTGCACTGTGTATGGCAATGGAAGCTCAATAGCTACTTTCCTTACCAGAAAACAACTCTTGCTCGTAGGACCAGAAACTGCATGTGATACAAATCCATTTAGGACTGGGAAACAAACGCTAGCTCGCCTTACAAGAAACACACTCTGCTTTTGAGAAAAGAGCACTCTTCTACTCTACTGTGTTCCCTATGGGGTCCGAACAGTGAGCTTGCTCAGAACAAAAAAACTGTGCTTCCTACACACACGGCCATATCTAGTTCAAGTCTGATTAGGAACCTGACAAGAAGAGTAGATCCTCTTTCGTCCAATACACTGTACTTGCTGGGAACAGACGCCAGTGCTATTTGTCCTGTGTATGGCAATGGCAGCGCAATAGTGACTCTTCTTACCATAAAACAACTCTTGCTCGTAGGACCAGAAACTGCATGTGATTCAACTCCATTTAGGACTGGGAAACAAACGCTAGCTCACCTTACAAGAAACACACTCTGCTTTAGAGAAAAGAGCACTCTTCTACTCTACTGTGTTTCCTATGGGTTCCGAACAGTGAGCTTGCTCAGAACTAAAGAACTGTGCTTCCTACACACACGGATATATCTAGTTCAACTCTGCTTAGGAAACTGACAAGAACAGTAGCTC
Source organism: Peromyscus eremicus (assembly GCF_949786415.1). NCBI lineage: Eukaryota > Metazoa > Chordata > Mammalia > Rodentia > Cricetidae > Peromyscus > Peromyscus eremicus. The sequence goes on from NW_026734472.1 coordinate 346,120, forward strand.
CTCTTCAGTCCGATACACTGTACTTGCTGGGAACAGACGCGAGTGCTATTTGCACTGTGTATGGCAATGGGAACGCAGTAGTGACTTTCCTTACCAGAAAACAATTCTTGCTCTTAGGACCAGAAACTGCATGTGATTCAACTCCATTTAGGACTGCGAAACAAATGCTAGCTCGCCTTACATGAAACACACTCTGCTTTTGAGAAAAGAGCACTCTTCTACTCTACTGTGTTTCCTATAGGGCCAGAACAGTGAGCTTGCTCAGAAAAAAAGAACTGTGCTTCCTACACACACAGGCCATATCTGGTTCAACTCTGCTTAGGAAACTGAGAAGAACAGTAGCTCCTCTTCAGTCCAATACACTGTACTTGCTGGGAACAGACGGGAGGGCTATTTGCACTGTGTATGGCAATGGGAGCGCAATAGTGACTTTCCTTACCAGAAAACAACTCTTGCTCGTAGGACCAGAAACTGCATGTTATTCCACTGCATTTAGGACTGGGAAACAAACGCTAGCTCGCCTTACAAGAAACACACTCTGCTTTAGAGAAAAGAGCACTCTTCTACTCTACTGTGTTTCCTATGGGGTCCAAACAGTGAGCTTGCTCAGAACAAAAGAACTCTGTTTCCTACACACACGGGCCATATCTAGTTCAACTCTGCTTAGGAACCTGACAAGAACAGTAGATCCTCTTTCGTCCAATACACTGTACTTGCTGGGAACAGACGCCAGTGCTATTTGTCCTGTGTATGGCAATGGCAGCGCAATAGTGACTCTTCTTACCATAAAACAACTCTTGCTCGTAGGACCAGAAACTGCATGTGATTCAACTCCATTTAGGACTGGGAAACAAACGCTAGCTCACCTTACAAGAAACACACTCTGCTTTAGAGAAAAGAGCACTCTTCTACTCTACTGTGTTTCCTATGGGTTCCGAACAGTGAGCTTGCTCAGAACTAAAGAACTGTGCTTCCTACACACACGGATATATCTAGTTCAACTCTGCTTAGGAAACTGACAAGAACAGTAGCTCCTCTTCAGTCCGATACACTGTACTTGCTGGGAACAGACGCGAATGCTATTTGCACTGTGTATGGCAATGGGAACGCAGTAGTGACTTTCCTTACCAGAAAACAATTCTTGCTCTTAGGACCAGAAACTGCATGTGATTCAACTCCATTTAGGACTGCGAAACAAATGCTAGCTCGCCTTACATGAAACACACTCTGCTTTAGAGAAAAGAGCACTCTTCTACTCTACTGTGTTTCCTATAGGGCCAGAACAGTGAGCTTGCTCAGAAAAAAAGAACTGTGCTTCCTACACACACAGGCCATATCTGGTTCAACTCTGCTTAGGAAACTGAGAAGAACAGTAGCTCCTCTTCAGTCCAATACACTGTACTTGCTGGGAACAGACGGGAGGGCTATTTGCACTGTGTATGGCAATGGGAGCGCAATAGTGACTTTCCTTACCAGAAAACAACTCTTGCTCGTAGGACCAGAAACTGCATGTTATTCCACTGCATTTAGGACTGGGAAACAAACGCTAGCTCGCCTTACAAGAAACACACTCTGCTTTAGAGAAAAGAGCACTCTTCTACTCTACTGTGTTTCCTATGGGGTCCAAACAGTGAGCTTGCTCACAACAAAAGAACTCTGTTTCCTACACACACGGGCCATATCTAGTTCAACTCTGCTTAGGAACCTGACAAGAACAGTAGATCCTCTTTTGTCCAATACACTGAACTTGCTGGGAACAGACGCCAGTGCTATTTGTCCTGTGTATGGCAATGGCAGCGCAATAGTGTCTCTTCTTACCATAAAACAACTCTTGCTCGTAGGACCAGAAACTGCATGTGATTCAACTCCATTTAGGACTGGGAAACAAACGCTAGCTCACCTTACAAGAAACACACTCTGCTTTAGAGAAAAGAGCACTCTTCTACTCTACTGTGTTTCCTATGGGTTCCGAACAGTGAGCTTGCTCAGAACTAAAGAACTGTGCTTCCTACACACACGGATATATCTAGTTCAACTCTGCTTAGGAAACTGACAAGAACAGTAGCTCCTCTTCAGTCCGATACACTGTACTTGCTGGGAACAGACGCGAGTGCTATTTGCACTGTGTATGGCAATGGGAACGCAGTAGTGACTTTCCTTACCAGAAAACAATTCTTGCTCTTAGGACCAGAAACTGCATGTGATTCAACTCCATTTAGGACTGCGAAACAAATGCTAGCTCGCCTTACATGAAACACACTCTGCTTTTGAGAAAAGAGCACTCTTCTACTCTACTGTGTTTCCTATAGGGCCAGAACAGTGAGCTTGCTCAGAAAAAAAGAACTGTGCTTCCTACACACACAGGCCATATCTGGTTCAACTCTGCTTAGGAAACTGAGAAGAACAGTAGCTCCTCTTCAGTCCAATACACTGTACTTGCTGGGAACAGACGGGAGGGCTATTTGCACTGTGTATGGCAATGGGAGCGCAATAGTGACTTTCCTTACCAGAAAACAACTCTTGCTCGTAGGACCAGAAACTGCATGTTATTCCACTGCATTTAGGACTGGGAAACAAACGCTAGCTCGCCTTACAAGAAACACACTCTGCTTTAGAGAAAAGAGCACTCTTCTACTCTACTGTGTTTCCTATGGGGTCTGAACAGTGAGCTTGCTCAGAACAAAAGAACTCTGTTTCCTACACACACGGGCCATATCTAGTTCAACTCTGCTTAGGAACCTGACAAGAACAGTAGATCCTCTTTCGTCCAATACACTGTACTTGCTGGGAACAGACGCCAGTGCTATTTGTCCTGTGTATGGCAATGGCAGCGCAATAGTGACTCTTCTTACCATAAAACAACTCTTGCAGGTAGGACCAGAAACTGCATGTGATTCAACTCCATTTAGGACTGGGAAACAAACGCTAGCTCACCTTACATAAAACACACTCTGCTTTAGAGAAAAGAGCACTCTTCTACTCTACTGTGTTTCCTATGGGTTCCGAACAGTGAGCTTGCTCAGAACTAAAGAACTGTGCTTCCTACACACACGGATATATCTAGTTCAACTCTGCTTAGGAAACTGACAAGAACAGTAGCTCCTCTTCAGTCCGATACACTGTACTTGCTGGGAACAGACGCGAGTTCTATTTGCACTGTGGATGGCAATGGGAGCACAATAGTGTCTTTCCTTACCAGAAAACAACTCTTGCTCATAGGACCAGAAACTGCATGTGATTCAACTCCATTTAGGACTGGGAAACAAATGCTAGCTCGCCTTACATGAAACACACTCTGCTTTTGAGTAAAGAGTACTCTTCTTCTCTACTGTGTTTCCTATGGGGCCAGAACAGTGAGCTTGCTCAGAACAAAAGAACTGTGCTTCCTACACACACGGGCCATATCTAGTTCAACTCTGCTTAGGAAACTGACAAGAAAAGTAGCTCCTCTTCAGTCTGATACACTGTACTTGCTGGGAACAGACGCGAGAGCTATTTGCACTGTGTATGGCAAGGGGAGCGCAATCGTGACTTTCCTTACCAGAAAACAACTCTTCTCGTAGGACCAGAAACTGCATGTGATTCAACTCCATTTAGGACTGGGAAACAAACGCTAGTTCGCCTTACAAGAAACACACTCTGCTTTAGAGAAAAGAGCACTCTTCTACTCTACTGTGTTTCCTATGGGGTCCAAACAGTGAGCTTGCTCAGAACAAAAGAACTGTGCTTCCTACACACACCGACCATATCTAGTTCAACTCTGCTTAGGAAACTGACAAGAACAGTAGCTCCTATTCAGTCCAATACACTGTACTTGCTGGGAACAGACGCGAGTGCTATTTGCACTGTGTATGGCAATGGGAGCACAATAGTAACTTTCCTTACCAGAAAACAACTCTTGCTCATAGGACCGGAAACTGCATGTGATTGAACTCCATTTAGGACTAGGAAACAAACTCTAGCTCGCCTTACAAGAAACACACTCTGCTTTTGATTATAGAGCACTCTTCTACTCTACTGTGTTTCCTATGAGGTCCGAACAGTGAGCTTGCTCAGAACAAAAAAAAAACGTGCTTCCTACACACACCGCCACACCTAGTTCAATTCTGCTTAGGAACCTGACAAGAACAGTAGATCCTCTTCCGTCCACTACACTGTACTGCTGGGAACAGACAACACTGCTATTTGTCCTGTGTATGGCAATGGCAGCGCAATAGTGACTCTTCTTACCAGAAAACAACTCTTGCTCGTAGGACCAGAAACTGCATGAGATTCAACTCCATTTAGGACTGGGAAACAAACGCTAGCTCGCCTTACAAGAAACACACTCTGCTTTAGAGAAAAGAGCACTCTTCTACTCTACTGTGTTTCCTATGGGGTCCAAACAGTGAGCTTGCTCAGAACAAAAGAACTGTGCTTCCTACACACACGGACCATATCTAGTCAGCTCTGCTTAGGAAACTGACAAGAACAGTAGCTCCTCCTCAATCCAATACACTGTACTTGCTGGGAACAGACGCCAGTGCTATTTGTCCAGAGTAGGGCAATGGCAGTGCAATATTGACTCTTCTTACCAGAAAACAACTCTTGCTCGTAAGACCAGAAACTGCATGGGATTCAACTCCATTTAGGACTGGGAAACAAACGCTAGCTCGCCTTACAAGAAACAAACTCTGCTTTAGAGAAAAGAGCACTCTTCTACTCTACTGTGTTTCCTATGGGTTCCGAACAGTGAGCTTGCTCAGAACCAAAGAACTGTGCTTCCTACACACACCGACCATATCTAGTTCAACTCTGCTTAGGAAACTGACAAGAACAGTAGCTCCTCTTCAGTCCCATACACTGTATTTGCTGGGAACAGACGCGAGTGCTATTTGCACTGTGTATGGCAATGGAAGCTCAATAGCTACTTTCCTTACCAGAAAACAACTCTTGCTCGTAGGACCAGAAACTGCATGTGATACAAATCCATTTAGGAATGGGAAACAAACGCTAGCTCGCCTTACAAGAAACACACTCTGCTTTAGAGAAAAGAGCACTCTTCTACTCTACTGTGTTTTCTATAGGGCCAGAACAGTGAGCTTGCTCAGAACAAAAGAACTGTGCTTCCTACACACGGGCCATATCTAGTTCAACTCTGCTTAGGAAACTGACAAGAACAATAGCTCCTCTTCAGTCCGATACACTGTACTTGCTGGGAACAGACGCGAGTGCTATTTGCACTGTGTATTGCATTTGGAGCACAATAGTGACTCTTCTTAACAGAAAACAACTCTTGTTCGTAGGACCAAAAACTGCCTGTGACAACTCCATTTAGGGCTGCAAAACAAACGCGAGCTCGCCTTACAAGAAACACACTCTGCTTTAGAGAAAAGAGCACTCTTCTACTCTACTGTGTTCCATATGGGGTCCGAACAGTGAGCTTGCTCAGAACAAAAAAACTGTGCTTCCTACACACACGGCCATATCTAGTTCAAGTCTGATTAGGAACCTGACAAGAACAGTAGATCCTCTTTCGTCCAATACACTGTACTTGCTGGGAACAGACGCCAGTGCTATTTGTCCTGTGTAAGGCAATGGCAGCACAATAGTGTCTCTTCTTAGCAGAAAACAACTCTTGCTTGTAGGACCAGAAACTGCATGTGATTCAACTCCATTTAGGACTGGGAAACAAACTCTAGCTCGCTTTACATGAAACACACTCTGCTTTTGAGAAAAGAGCACTCTTCTACTCTACTGTGTTTCCTATAGGGCCAGAACGGTGAGCTTGCTCAGAACATAAGAACTGTGCTTCCTAGACACACGGGCCATATCTAGTTCAACTCTGCTTAGGAAATTGACAAGAACAGTAGCTCCTCTTCAGTCCGATACACTGTACGTGCTGGGAACAGATGCGAGTGCTATTTGCACTGTGTATGGCAATGGGAGCACAATAGTGACTTTCCTTACCAGAAAACAACTCTTGCTCGTAGGACAAGAAACTGCATGTGATTCAACTCCATTTAGGACTGGGAAACAAATGCTAGCTCGCCTTACATGAAACACACTCTGCTTTAGAGAAAAGAGCACTCTTCTACTCTACTGTGTTTCCTATGGGTTCCAAACAGTGAGCTTGCACAGAACAAAAGAACTGTGCTTCCTGCACACACGGACCATATCTAGTTCAACTCTGCTTAGGAAACTGACAAGAACAGTAGCTCCTATTCAGTCCAATACACTGTACTTGCTGGGAAAAGACGCGAGTGCTATTTGCCTTGTGTAGGGCAATGGGAGCGCAATAGTGACTTTCCTTACCAGAAAACAACTCTTGCTCTTAGGACCAGAAACTGCATGTGATTCAACTCCATTTAGGACTGGGAAACAAACGCTATCTCGCCTTACAAGAAACACACTCTGCTTTAGAGAAAAGAGCACTCTTCTACTCTACTGTGTTTCTTATGGTGTCCGAACAGTGAGCTTGCTCAGAACAAAAGAACTGTGCTTCCTACACCCACGGCCATATCTAGTTCAATTCTGCTTAGGAACCTGACAAGAACAGTAGATCCTCTTCAGTCCAATACACTGTACTTGCTGGGAACAGACGCCAGTGCTATTTGTCCTGTGTATGGCAATTCCAGCGCAATAGTGACTTTCCTTACCAGAAAACAACTCTTGCTCTTAGGAGCAGAAACTGCATGTGATTCAACTCCATTTAGGACTGCGAAACAAATGCTAGCTCGCCTTACATGAAGCACACTCTGCTTTTGAGAAAAGAGCACTCTTTTACTCTACTGTGTTTCCTATAGGGCCAGAACAGTGAGCTTGCTCAGAAAAAAAGAACTGTGCTTCCTACACACGGGCCATATCTAGTTCAACTCTGCTTAGGAAACTGAGAAGAACAGTAGCTCCTCTTCAGTCCAATACACTGTACTTGCTGGGAACAGACGGGAGGGCTATTTGCACTGTGTATGGCAATGGGAGCACAATAGTGACTTTCCTTACCAGAAAACAACTCTTGCTCGTAGGACCAGAAACTGCATGTTATTCCACTGCATTTAGGACTGGGAAACAAACGCTAGCTCGCCTTACAAGAAACACATTCTGCTTTAGAGAAAAGAGCACTCTTTTACTCTACTGTGTTTCCTATGAGGTCCAAACAGTGAGCCTGCTCAGAACCAAAAAAACGTGCTTCCTACACACACCGCCACACCTAGTTCAACTCTGCTTAGGAAACTGACAAGAACAGTAGCTCCTCTTCAGTCCAATACACTTTACTTGCGGGGAACAGACGCGAGTGCTATTTGCACTGTGTATACAATGGGAGCGCAGTAGTGACTTTCCTTACCAGAAAACAACTCTTTCTCATAGGACCAGAAACTGCATGTGATTCAACTCCATTTAGGACTGGGAAACAAACGCTAGCTCGCCTTACAAGAAACACACTCTGCTTTCGAGAAAAGCGCACTCTTCTACTCTACTGTGTTTCCTATAGGGTCCGAACAGTGGGCTTGCTCAGAACAAATGAACTGTGCTTCCTACACACACGGCCTTATCTAGTTCAATTCTGCTTAGGAACCTGAATGATCAGGAGATCCTCTTCAGTCCAATACACTGTACTTGCTGGGAACAGACTCCAGTGCTATTTGTCCTGTATATGGCAATTGGAGCACAATAGTGACTCTTCTTACCATAAAACAACTCTTGCTCGTAGGACCAGAAACTGCATGTGATTCAACTCCATTTAAGACTGGGAAACAAACAATAGCTCGCCTTACAAGAAACACACTCTGCTTTAGAGAAAAGAGCACTCTTCTACTCTACTGTGTTTCCTATAGGGCCACAACAGTGAGCTTGCTCAGAAAAAAAACTGTGCTTCCTACACACACGGGCCATATCTAGTTCAACTCTGCTTAGGAAACTCACAAGAACAGTAGCTCCTCTTCAGTCCGATACACTGTACTTGCTGGGAACAGACACGAGTGCTATTTGCACTGTGGATTGCAATGGGAGCACAATAGTGACTTTCCTTACCAGAAAACAACTCTTGCTCGTAGGACCAGAAACTGCATATGATTCAACTCCATTTAGGACTGAGAACAAATGCTAGCTTGCCTTCCATGAAACACACTCTGCTTTTGAGAAAAGAGCACTCTTCTACTCTACTGTGTTTCCTATGGGGTACGAACAGTGAGCTTGCTCAGAAAAAAAGAACTGTGCTTCCTACACACACGGGCCATCTCTAGTTCAACTCTGCTTAGGAAACTGACAAGAACAGTAGCTCCTCTTCAGTTCGATACACTGTACTTGCTGGGAACAGACGCGAGTGCTATTTGCACTGTGTATGACAATGGGAGCTCAATAGTGACTTGTTATACCAGAAAACAACTCTTGCTCGTAGGACCAGAAACTGCATGTGATTCAACGCCATTTAGGACTGAGAAACAAATGCTAGCTCGCCTCACATGAAACACACTCTGCTTTTGAGAAAAGAGCACTCTTCTACTCTACTGTGTTTCCTATGGGGTCCAAACAGTGAGCTTGCTCAGAACCAAAGAACTGTGCTTCCTACACACATGTATCATATCTAGTTCAACTTTGCTTTGTAAACTGACAAGAACAGTAGCTCCTATTCAGTCCAATACAACGTACTTGCGGGGAACAGACGCGAGTGCTATTTGCACTGTGTATGGAAATTGGAGCCCAATAATGACTTATCTTACCAGAAAACAACTCTTGCTTGTAGGACAAAAAACTGCATGTGACTCAACACCATTTAGGACTGGGAAACAAACGCTAGCTCGACTTCCAAGAAACACACTCTGCTTTTGAGAAAAGAGCACTCTTCTACTCTACTGTGTTTCCTATGTGTTCCGAAAAGTGAGCTTGCTCAGTACAAAAAAACTGTAATTCCTACACACACGGCCATATCTAGTTCAAGTCTGCTTAGGAACCTGACAAGAACAGTAGATCCTCTTCAGTCCAATACACTGTACTTGCTGGGAACAGACGCCAGTGCTATTTGTCCTGTGTATGGCAATGGCAGCGCAATAGTGACTCTCCTTACCAGAAAACAACTCTTGCTTGTGGACCAGAAACTGCATGTGATTCAACTCCATTTAGGACTGGGAAACAAACTCTAGCTCGCTTTACAAGAAACACACTCTGCTTTTGAGAAAAGAGCACTCTTCTACTCTACTGTGTTTCTTATGGATTCCGAACAGTGAGCTTGCTCAGAACAAAAGAACTGTGCTTCCTACACCCACGGCCATATCTAATTCAATTCTGCTTAGGAACCTGACAAGAACAGTAGATCCTCTTCAGTCCAATACACTGTACTTGCTGGGAACAGACGCCAGTGCTATTTGTCCTGTGTATGGCAATTCCAGCGCAATAGTGACTTTCCTTACCAGAAAACAACTCTTGCTCTTAGGAGCAGAAACTGCATGTGATTCAACTCCATTTAGGACTGTGAAACAAATGCTAGCTCGCCTTACATGAAGCACACTCTGCTTTTGAGAAAAGAGCACTCTTTTACTCTACTGTGTTTCCTATAGGGCCAGAACAGTGAGCTTGCTCAGAAAAAAAGAACTGTGCTTCCTACACACGGGCCATATCTAGTTCAACTCTGCTTAGGAAACTGAGAAGAACAGTAGCTCCTCTTCAGTCCAATACACTGTACTTGCTGGGAACAGACGGGAGGGCTATTTGCACTGTGTATGGCAATGGGAGCGCAATAGTGACTTTCCTTACCAGAAAACAACTCTTGCTCGTAGGACCAGAAACTGCATGTTATTCCACTGCATTTAGGACTGGGAAACAAACGCTAGCTCACCTTACAAGAAACACACTCTGCTTTAGAGAAAAGAGCACTCTTTTACTCTACTGTGTTTCCTATGATGTCCGAACAGTGAGCTTGCTCAGAACCAAAAAAACGTGCTTCCTACACACACCGCCACACCTAGTTCAACTCTGCTTAGGAAACTGACAAGAACAGTAGCTCCTCTTCAGTCCAATACACTTTACTTGCGGGGAACAGACGCGAGTGCTATTTGCACTGTGTATGCAATGGGAGCGCAGTAGTGACTTTCCTTACCAGAAAACAACTCTTTCTCATAGGACCAGAAACTGCATGTGATTCAACTCCATTTAGGACTGGGAAACAAACGCTAGCTCGCCTTACAAGAAACACACTCTGCTTTCGAGAAAAGCACACTCTTCTACTCTACTGTGTTTCCTATAGGGTCCGAACAGTGGGCTTGCTCAGAACAAATGAACTGTGCTTCCTACACACACGGCCTTATCTAGTTCAATTCTGCTTACGAACCTGAATGATCAGGAGATCCTCTTCAGTCCAATACACTGTACTTGCTGGGAACAGACTCCAGTGCTATTTGTCCTGTATATGGCAATTGGAGCACAATAGTGACTCTTCTTACCATAAAACAACTCTTGCTCGTAGGACCAGAAACTGCATGTGATTCAACTCCATTTAGGACTGGGAAACAAACAATAGCTCACCTTACAAGAAACACACTCTGCTTTAGAGAAAAGAGCACTCTTCTACTCTACTGTGTTTCCTATAGGGCCAGAACAGTGAGCTTGCTCAGAAAAAAAACTGTGCTTCCTACACACACGGGCCATATCTAGTTCAACTCTGCTTAGGAAACTCACAAGAACAGTAGCTTCTCTTCAGTCCGATACACTGTACTTGCTGGGAACAGACACGAGTGCTATTTGCACTGTGGATTGCAATGGGAGCACAATAGTGACTTTCCTTACCAGAAAACAACTCTTGCTCGTAGGACCAGAAACTGCATATGATTCAACTCCATTTAGGACTGAGAACAAATGCTAGCTTGCCTTCCATGAAACACACTCTGCTTTTGAGAAAAGAGCACTCTTCTACTCTACTGTGTTTCCTATGGGGTACGAACAGTGAGCTTGCTCAGAAAAAAAGAACTGTGCTTCCTACACACACGGGCCATATCTAGTTCAACTCTGCTTAGGAAACTGACAAGAACAGTAGCTCCTCTTCAGTTCGATACACTGTACTTGCTGGGAACAGACGCGAGTGCTATTTGCACTGTGTATGACAATGGGAGCGCAATAGTGACTTGTCTTACCAGAAAACAACTCTTGCTCGTAGGACCAGAAACTGCATGTGATTCAACTCCATTTAGGACTGAGAAACAAATGCTAGCTCGCCTTACATGAAACACACTCTGCTTTTGAGAAAAGAGCACTCTTCTACTCTACTGTGTTTCCTATGAGGTCCAAACAGTGAGCTTGCTCAGAACCAAAGAACTGTGCTTCCTACACACATGTATCATATCTAGTTCAACTTTGCTTAGTAAACTGACAAGAACAGTAGCTCCTATTCAGTCCAATACAACGTACTTGCGGGGAACAGACGCGAGTGCTATTTGCACTGTGTATGGAAATTGGAGCCCAATAATGACTTATCTTACCAGAAAACAACTCTTGCTTGTAGGACAAAAAACTGCATGTGACTCAACACCATTTAGGACTGGGAAACAAACGCTAGCTCGACTTCCAAGAAACACACTCTGCTTTTGAGAAAAGAGCACTCTTCTACTCTACTGTGTTTCCTATGTGTTCCGAAAAGTGAGCTTGCTCAGTACAAAAAAACTGTGATTCCTACACACACGGCCATATCTAGTTCAAGTCTGCTTAGGAACCTGACAAGAACAGTAGATCCTCTTCAGTCCAATACACTGTACTTGCTGGGAACAGACGCCAGTGCTATTTGTCCTGTGTATGGCAATGGCAGCGCAATAGTGACTCTCCTTACCAGAAAACAACTCTTGCTCGTGGACCAGAAACTGCATGTGATTCAACTCCATTTAGGACTGGGAAACAAACTCTAGCTCGCTTTACAAGAAACACACTCTGCTTTTGAGAAAAGAGCACTCTTCTACTCTACTGTGTTTCCTATAGGGCCAGAACAGTGAACTTGCTCAGAAAAAAAGAACTGTGCTTCCTACACACACGGGCCATATGTAGTTCAACTCTGCTTAGGAAACTGAGAAGAACAGTAGCGCCTCTTCAGCCCAAAACACTGTACTTGCTGCTAACAGATGCCAGTGCTATTTGTCCTGTGTATGGCAATGGCAGTGCAATAGTGATTCTTCTTACCATAAAACAACTCTTGCTCATAGTACCAGAAACTGCATGGGATTCAACTCCATTTAGGAATGCAAAACAAACGCTAGCACGCCTTACAAGAAATACACTCTGCTTTAGAGAAAAGAGCACTCTTCTACTCTACTGTGTTTCCTATGGGGTCCAAACAGTGAGCTTGCAAAGAACAAAAGAACTGTGCTTCCTACAAACACGGATCATATCTAGTTCAACTCTGCTTAGGAAACTGACAAGAACAGTAGCACCTATCCAGTCCAATACACTGTACTTGCTGGGAACAGACGCGAATGCGATTTGCACTGTGTATGGCAATGGGAGCGCAATGTGACTTTCCTTACCAGAAAAGAACTCTTGATCGTAGGACCTGAAATTGCATGTGATTCAACTCCATTTAGGACTAGGATACAAACGCTAGCTCGCCTTACAAGAAACTCACTCTGCTTTTGAGAAAAGAGCACTCTTCTACTCTACTGTGTTTCCTATAGGGCCAGAACAGTGAGCTTGCTCAGAACATAAGAACTGTGCTTCCTACACACACGAGCCATATCTACTTCAACTCTGCTTAGGAAACTGAGAAGAACAGTAGCTCCTTTTCAGTCCCATACACTGTACTTGCTGGGAACAGACGCCAGTGCTATTTGCACTGTGTATGGCAATGGGAGCGCAATAGTGACTTTCCTTACCAGAAAACAACTCTTGCTCGTAGGACCAGAAACTGCATGTGATTCAACTCCTTTTAGGACTGGGAAACAAATGCTAGCTCGCCTTACATGAAACACACTGTGCTTTTGAGTAAAGAGCACTCTTCTACTCTACTGTGTTTCCTATTGGGTCCGAACAGTGAGCTTGCTCAGAACAAAAGAACTGTGCTTCCTACACGCACGGCCATATCTAGTTCAATTGTGCTTAGGAACCTGACAAGAACAGTAGATCCTCTTCAGTCCAATACACTGTACTTGCTGGGAACAGACGCCAGTGCTATTTGTCCTGTATATGGCAATGGCAGTGCAATAGTGACTCTTCTTACCATAAAACAACTCTTGCTGGTAGGTCCAGAAACTACATGTGACTCAACTCCATTTAGGACTGGGAAACAAACGATAACTCGCCTTACAAGAAACACACTCTGCTTTAGAGAAAAGAGCACTCTTCTACTCTACTGTGTTTCCTATAGGGCCAGAACAGTGAGCTTGCTCAGAAAAAAAAAAACTGTGCTTCCTACACACAGGGCCATATCTAGTTCAAGTCTTCTTAGGAACTTGACAAGAACAGTAGATCCTCTTCAGTCCAAAACACTGTACTTGCTGGGAACAGACGACAGTGCTATTTGTCCTGTGTATGGCAATGGCAGCGCAATAGTGACTCTTCTTACCAGAAAACAACTCTTGCTCGTGGAACAGAAACTGCATGTGATTCAACTCCATTTAGGACTGGGAAACAAACTCTAGCTCGCTTTACAAGAAACACACTCTGCTTTTGAGAAAAGAGCACTCTTCTACTCTACTGTGTTTCCTATGGGGTCCAAACAGTGAGCTTACTCAGAACAAAAGAACTGTGCTTCCTAAACCCAAGGCCATATCTAGTTCAATTCTGCTTAGGAACCTGACAAGAACAGTAGATCCTCTTCAGTCCGATACACTGTACTTGCTGGGAACAGATGCGAGTGCTATTTGCACTGTGTATGGCAATGGGAGCGCAATAGTGACTTTCCTTACCAGAAAACAACTCTTGCTCGTAGGACAAGAAACTGCATGTGATTCAACTCCATTTAGGACTGGGAAACAAATGCTAGCTCGCCTTGCATGAAACACACTCTGCTTTAGAGAAAAGAGCACTCTTCTACTCTACTGTGTTTCCTATGGGTCCGAACAGTGAGCTTGCTCAGAACAAAAGAACTGTGTTTCCTACACACACGCGCCATATCTAGTTCAACTCTGCTTAGGAAACTGAGAAGAACAGTAGCTCCTCTTCAGTTCAATACACTGTACTTGCTGGGAAAAGACAGGAGGGCTATTTGCACTGTGTATGGCAATGGGAGCACAATAGTGACTTTCCTTACCAGAAATCAACTCTTGCTCGTAGGACCAGAAACTGCATGTGATTCCACTCCATTTAGGACTGGGAAACAAACGCTAGCTCGCCTTGCAAGAAACACACTCTGCTTTAGAGAAAAGAGCACTCTTCTACTCTACTGTGTTTCCTATGGGTTCCAAACAGTGAGCTTGCACAGAACAAAAGAACTGTGCTTCCTGCACACACGGACCATATCTATTTCAACTCTGCTTAGGAAACTGACAAGAACAGTAGCTCCTATTCAGTCCAATACACTGTACTTGCTTGGAAAAGACGCGAGTGCTATTTGCCTTGTGTAGGGCAATGGGAGCGCAATAGTGACTTTCCTTACCAGAAAAATACTCTTGCTCTTAGGACCAGAAACTGCATGTGATTCAACTCCATTTAGGACTGGGAAACAAACGCTATCTCGCCTTACAAGAAACACACTCTGCTTTAGAGAAAAGAGCACTCTTCTACTCTACTGTGTTTCTTATGGTGTCCGAACAGTGAGCTTGCTCAGAACAAAAGAACTGTGCTTCCTACACCCACGGCCATATCTAGTTCAGTTCTGCTTAGGAACCTGACAAGAACAGTAGATCCTCTTCAGTCCAATACACTGTACTTGCTGGGAACAGACGCCAGTGCTATTTGTCCTGTGTATGGCAATTCCAGCACAATAGTGACTTTCCTTACCAGAAAACAACTCTTGCTCTTAGGAGCAGAAACTGCATGTGATTCAACTCCATTTAGGACTGTGAAACAAATGCTAGCTCGCCTTACATGAAGCACACTCTGCTTTTGAGAAAAGAGCACTCTTTTACTCTACTGTGTTTCCTATAGGGCCAGAACAGTGAGCTTGCTCAGAAAAAAAGAACTGTGCTTCCTACACACGGGCCATATCTAGTTCAACTCTGCTTAGGAAACTGAGAAGAACAGTATCTCCTCTTCAGTCCAATACACTGTACTTGCTGGGAACAGACGGGAGGGCTATTTGCACTGTGTATGGCAATGGGAGCGCAATAGTGACTTTCCTTACCAGAAAACAACTCTTGCTCGTAGGACCAGAAACTGCATGTTATTCCACTGCATTTAGGACTGGGAAACAAACGCTAGCTCACCTTACAAGAAACACACTCTGCTTCTGAGAAAAGAGCACTCTTTTACTCTACTGTGTTTCCTATAGGGCCAGAACAGTGAGCTTGCTCAGAAAAAAAGAACTGTGCTTCCTACACACACGGGCCACATCTAGTTCAACTCTGATTAGGATACTGACAAGAACAGTAGCTCCTCTTCAGTCCAATACACTTTACTTGCGGGGAACAGACACGAGTGCTGTTTGCACTGTGTATGGCAATTGGAGCACAATAGTGACTCGTCTTACCAGAAAACAACTCTTGCTCGTAGGACAAAAAACTGCATGTGACTCAACTCCATTTAGGAACTGGAAACAAACGCTAGCTCGCCTTACAAGAAACACACTCTGCTTTAGAGAAAAGAGCACTCTTCTACTCTACTGTGTTTCCTATAGGGCCAGAACAGTGAACTTGCTCAGAACATAAGAACTGTGCTTCCTAGACACACGTGCCATATCTAGTTCAACTCTGCTTAGGAAACTGAGAAGAACAGTAGCTCCTCTTCAGTTCAATACACTGTACTTGCGGGGAACAGACGCGAGTGCTATTTGCACTGTGTATGGCAATGGGAGCACAATAGTGACTTGTCTTACCAGAAAACAACTCTTGCTCGTAAGACAAAAAACTGCATGTGACTCAACTCCATTTAGGACTGGGAAACAAACGCTAGCTCGCCTTTCAAGAAACACACTCTGCTTGAGAGAAAAGAGCACTCTTCTACTCTACTGTGTTTCCTATAGGGTTCGAACAGTGAGCTTGCTCAGAACAAAAGAACTGTGCTTCCTACACACACGGCCATATCTAGTTCAATTCTGCTTAGGAACCTGAAAGATCAGTAGCTCCTCTTCAGTCCGATACACTGTACTTGCTGGGAACAGACGCGAGTGCTATTTGCACTGTGTAGGGCAATTGGAGCACAATATTGACTCGTCTTACTAGAAAACAACTCTTGCTCGTAGGACAAAAAACTGCATGTGACTCAACTCCATTTAGGACTGGGAAACAAACGCTAGCTAGCCTCACAAGAAACACACTCTGCTTTAGAGAAATGAGCACTCTTCTACTCTACTGTGTTTCCTATAGGGCCAGAACAGTAAGCTTGCTCAGAACATAAGAACTGTGCTTCCTACACACACGGGCAATATCGAGTTCAACTCTGCTTAGGAACCTGACAAGAACAGTAGCTCCTCTTCAGTCCGATACACTGTACTTGCTGGGAACAGAGGCATGTGCTCTTTGCACTGTGTATGGCAATGGGAGCGCAATAGTGAATTTCCTTACCAGAAAACAACTCTTGTTCGTTGGACCAGAAACTGCATGTGATTCAACTCCATTTAGGACTAGGAAACAAACGCTAGCTCGCCTTACAAAAACACACTCTGCTTTTTTGAAAAGAGCACTCTTCTACTCTACTGTGTTTCCTATAGGGCCAGAACAGTGAGCTTGCTCAGAACAAAAGAACTGTGCTTCCTACACACACGGGCCATATCTAGTTCAACTCTGCTTAGGAAACTGACAAGAACAGTAGCTCCTCTTCAGTCTGATACACTGTACTTGCTGGGAACAGACGCGAGAGCTATTTGCACTGTGTATGGCAAGGGGAGCGCAATCGTGACTTTCCTTACCAGAAAACAACTCTTGTCCTTAGGACCAGAAACTGCATGTGATTCAACTCCATTTTGGACTGTGAAACAAATGCTAGCTCGTTTTCAAGAAACACACTCTGCTTTTGAGAAAAGAGCACTCTTCTACTCTACTGTGTTTCTTTTGGTGTCCGAACAGTGAGCTTGCTCAGAACAAAAGAACTGTGCTTCCTACACCGACGGCCATATCTAGTTCAATTCTGCTTAGGAACCTGACAAGAACAGTAAATCCTCTTCAGTCCAATACACTGTCCTTGCTGGGAACAGATGCCAGTGCTATTTGTCCTGTGTATAGCAATTCCAGCGCAATAGTGACTCTTCTTACCATAAAACTACTCTTGCTCGTGGGACCAGAAACTGCATGTGATTCAACTCCATTTAGGACTGCGAAACAAATGCTAGCTCGCCTTACATGAAACACACTCTGCTTTTGAGAAAAGAGCACTCTTCTACTCTATTGTGTTTCCTATAGGGCCAGAACAGTGAGCTTGCTCAGAAAAAAAGAACTGTGCTTCCTACACACACGGGCCACATCTGGTTCAACTCTGCCTTAGGAAACTGAGAAGAACAGTAGCTCCTCTTCAGTCCAATACACTGTACTTGAGGGAACAGACGGGAGGGCTATTTGCACTGTGTATGGCAATGGGAGCGCAATAGTGACTTTCCTTACCAGAAAACAACTCTTGCTCGTAGGACCAGAAACTGCGTGTTATTCCACTGCATTTAGGACTGGGAAGCAAACGCTAGCTCGCCTTACAAGAAACACACTCTGCTTTAGAGAAAAGAGCACTCTTCTACTCTACTGTGTTTCCTATGGGGTCTGAACAGTGAGCTTGCTCAGAACAAAAGAACTCTGTTTCCTACACACACGGGCCATATCTAGTTCAACTCTGCTTAGGAACCTGACAAGAACAGTAGATCCTCTTCAGTCCAATACACTGTACTTGCTGGGAACAGACTCCAGTGCTATTTGTCCTGTGTATGGCAATGGCAGCGCAATATTGACTATTCTTACCAGAAAACAACTCCTGCTCATAGGACCAGAAACTGCATGGATTCAACTCCATTTAGGACTGGGAAACAAACGCTAGCTCTCCTTACAAGAAACACACTCTGCTTTTGAGAAAAGAGCACTCTTCTACTCTACTGTGTTTCCTATGGGTTCCAAACAGTGAGCTTGCTCAGAACAAAAGAACTGTGCTTCCTACACACACCGACCATATCTAGTTCAACTCTGCTTAGGAAACTGACAAGAACAGTAGCTCCTATTCAGTCCAATACACTGTACTTGCTGAGAACAGACGCGAGTGCTATTTGCACTGTGTATGGCAATGGGAGCACAATAGTAACTTTCCTTACCAGAAAACAACTCTTGCTCATAGGACCGAAAACTGGATGTGATTGAACTCCATTTAGGACTAGGAAACAAACTCTAGCTCGCCTTACAAGAAACACACTCTGCTTTTGATTATAGAGCACTCTTCTACTCTACTGTGTTTCCTATGAGGTCCGAACAATAAGCTTGCTCAGAACAAAAAAAAAATCGTGCTTCCTACACACAGCGCCACAACTAGTTCAATTCTGCTTAGGAACCTGACAAGAACAGTAGATCCTCTTCAGTCCACTACACTGTACTGCTGGGAACAGACAACACTGCTATTTGTCCTGTGTATGGCAATGGCAGCGCAATAGTGACTCTTCTTACCAGAAAACAACTCTTGCTCGTAGGACCAGAAACTGCATGTGATTCAACTCCATTTAGGACTGGGAAACAAACGCTAGCTCGCCTTACAAGAAACACACTCTGCTTTAGAGAAAAGAGCACTCTTCTACTCTACTGTGTTTCCTATGGGGTCCAAACAGTGAGCTTGCTCAGAACAAAAGAACTGTGCTTCCTACACACACGGACCATATCTAGTCAGCTCTGCTTAGGAAACTGACAAGAACAGTAGCTCCTCCTCAATCCAATACACTGTACTTGCTGGGTCAGACGCCAGTGCTATTTGTCCAGTGTAGGGCAATGGCAGTGCAATATTGACTCTTCTTACCAGAAAACAACTCTTGCTCGTAAGACCAGAAACTGCATGGGATTCAACTCCATTTAGGACTGGGAAACAAACGCTAGCTCGCCTTACAAGAAACACACTCTGCTTTTGAGAAAAGAGCACTCTCTTACTCTACTGAGTTTCCTATGGGGTCCAAACAGTGAGCTTGCTCAGAAAAAAAGAACTGTGCTTCCTACACACACCGAACATATCTAGTTCAACTCTGCTTAGGAAACTGACAAGAACAGCAGCTCCTCTTCAGTCCGAAACACTGTATTTGCTGGGAACAGACGCGAATGCTATTTGCACTGTGCATGGCAATGGGAGCTCAATAGTTACTTTCTTTACCAGAAAACAACTCTTGCTCGTAGGAACAGAAACTGCATGGGATTCAACTCCATTTAGGACTGGGAAACAAACGCTAGCTCGCCTTACAAGAAACACACTCTGCTTTTGAGAAAAGAGCACTCTTCTACTCTACTGTGTTTCCTATGGGGTCCGAACAGTGAGCTTGCTCAGAACCAAAGAACTGTGCTTCCTACACACACCGACCATATCTAGTTCAACTCTGCTTAGGAAACTGACAAGAACAGTAGCTCCTCTTCAGTCCGATACACTGTATTTGCTGGGAACAGACGCGAGTGCTATTTGCACTGTGTATGGCAATGGAAGCTCAATAGCTACTTTCCTTACCAGAAAACAACTCTTGCTCGTAGGACCAGAAACTGCATGTGATACAAATCCATTTAGGACTGGGAAACAAACGCTAGATCGCCTTACAAGAAACACACTCTGCTTTTGAGAAAAGAGCACTCTTCTACTCTACTGTGTTCCCTATGGGGTCCGAACAGTGAGCTTGCTCAGAACAAAAAAACTGTGCTTCCTACACACACGGCCATATCTAGTTCAAGTCTGATTAGGAACCTGACAAGAAGAGTAGATCCTCTTTCGTCCAATACACTGTACTTGCTGGGAACAGACGCCAGTGCTATTTGTCCTGTGTATGGCAATGGCAGCGCAATAGTGACTCTTCTTACCATAAAACAACTCTTGCTCGTAGGACCAGAAACTGCATGTGATTCAACTCCATTTAGGACTGGGAAACAAACGCTAGCTCACCTTACAAGAAACACACTCTGCTTTAGAGAAAAGAGCACTCTTCTACTCTACTGTGTTTCCTATGGGTTCCGAACAGTGAGCTTGCTCAGAACTAAAGAACTGTGCTTCCTACACACACGGATATATCTAGTTCAACTCTGCTTAGGAAACTGACAAGAACAGTAGCTCCTCTTCAGTCCGATACACTGTACTTGCTGGGAACAGACGCGAGTGCTATTTGCACTGTGTATGGCAATGGGAACGCAGTAGTGACTTTCCTTACCAGAAAACAATTCTTGCTCTTAGGACCAGAAACTGCATGTGATTCAACTCCATTTAGGACTGCGAAACAAATGCTAGCTCGCCTTACATGAAGCACACTCTGCTTTTGAGAAAAGAGCACTCTTCTACTCTACTGTGTTTCCTATAGGGCCAGAACAGTGAGCTTGCTCAGAAAAAAAGAACTGTGCTTCCTACACACACAGGCCATATCTGGTTCAACTCTGCTTAGGAAACTGAGAAGAACAGTAGCTCCTCTTCAGTCCAATACACTGTACTTGCTGGGAACAGACGGGAGGGCTATTTGCACTGTGTATGGCAATGGGAGCGCAATAGTGACTTTCCTTACCAGAAAACAACTCTTGCTCGTAGGACCAGAAACTGCATGTTATTCCACTGCATTTAGGACTGGGAAACAAACGCTAGCTCGCCTTACAAGAAACACACTCTGCTTTAGAGAAAAGAGCACTCTTCTACTCTACTGTGTTTCCTATGGGGTCCAAACAGTGAGCTTGCTCAGAACAAAAGAACTCTGTTTCCTACACACACGGGCCATATCTAGTTCAACTCTGCTTAGGAACCTGACAAGAACAGTAGATCCTCTTTCGTCCAATACACTGTACTTGCTGGGAACAGACGCCAGTGCTATTTGTCCTGTGTATGGCAATGGCAGCGCAATAGTGACTCTTCTTACCATAAAACAACTCTTGCTCGTAGGACCAGAAACTGCATGTGATTCAACTCCATTTAGGACTGGGAAACAAACGCTAGCTCACCTTACAAGAAACACACTCTGCTTTAGAGAAAAGAGCACTCTTCTACTCTACTGTGTTTCCTATGGGTTCCGAACAGTGAGCTTGCTCAGAACTAAAGAACTGTGCTTCCTACACACACGGATATATCTAGTTCAACTCTGCTTAGGAAACTGACAAGAACAGTAGCTCCTCTTCAGTCCGATACACTGTACTTGCTGGGAACAGACGCGAGTGCTATTTGCACTGTGTATGGCAATGGGAACGCAGTAGTGACTTTCCTTACCAGAAAACAATTCTTGCTCTTAGGACCAGAAACTGCATGTGATTCAACTCCATTTAGGACTGCGAAACAAATGCTAGCTCGCCTTACATGAAACACAGTCTGCTTTTGAGAAAAGAGCACTCTTCTACTCTACTGTGTTTCCTATAGGGCCAGAACAGTGAGCTTGCTCAGAAAAAAAGAACTGTGCTTCCTACACACACAGGCCATATCTGGTTCAACTCTGCTTAGGAAACTGAGAAGAACAGTAGCTCCTCTTCAGTCCAATACACTGTACTTGCTGGGAACAGACGGGAGGGCTATTTGCACTGTGTATGGCAATGGGAGCGCAATAGTGACTTTCCTTACCAGAAAACAACTCTTGCTCGTAGGACCAGAAACTGCATGTTATTCCACTGCATTTAGGACTGGGAAACAAACGCTAGCTCGCCTTACAAGAAACACACTCTGCTTTAGAGAAAAGAGCACTCTTCTACTCTACTGTGTTTCCTATGGGGTCCAAACAGTGAGCTTGCTCAGAACAAAAGAACTCTGTTTCCTACACACACGGGCCATATCTAGTTCAACTCTGCTTAGGAACCTGACAAGAACAGTAGATCCTCTTTCGTCCAATACACTGTACTTGCTGGGAACAGACGCCAGTGCTATTTGTCCTGTGTATGGCAATGGCAGCGCAATAGTGACTCTTCTTACCATAAAACAACTCTTGCTCGTAGGACCAGAAACTGCATGTGATTCAACTCCATTTAGGACTGGGAAACAAACGCTAGCTCACCTTACAAGAAACACACTCTGCTTTAGAGAAAAGAGCACTCTTCTACTCTACTGTGTTTCCTATGGGTTCCGAACAGTGAGCTTGCTCAGAACTAAAGAACTGTGCTTCCTACACACACGGATATATCTAGTTCAACTCTGCTTAGGAAACTGACAAGAACAGTAGCTCCTCTTCAGTCCGATACACTGTACTTGCTGGGAACAGACGCGAGTGCTATTTGCACTGTGTATGGCAATGGGAACGCAGTAGTGACTTTCCTTACCAGAAAACAATTCTTGCTCTTAGGACCAGAAACTGCATGTGATTCAACTCCATTTAGGACTGCGAAACAAATGCTAGCTCGCCTTACATGAAACACACTCTGCTTTTGAGAAAAGAGCACTCTTCTACTCTACTGTGTTTCCTATAGGGCCAGAACAGTGAGCTTGCTCAGAAAAAAAGAACTGTGCTTCCTACACACACAGGCCATATCTGGTTCAACTCTGCTTAGGAAACTGAGAAGAACAGTAGCTCCTCTTCAGTCCAATACACTGTACTTGCTGGGAACAGACGGGAGGGCTATTTGCACTGTGTATGGCAATGGGAGCGCAATAGTGACTTTCCTTACCAGAAAACAACTCTTGCTCGTAGGACCAGAAACTGCATGTTATTCCACTGCATTTAGGACTGGGAAACAAACGCTAGCTCGCCTTACAAGAAACACACTCTGCTTTAGAGAAAAGAGCACTCTTCTACTCTACTGTGTTTCCTATGGGGTCTGAACAGTGAGCTTGCTCAGAACAAAAGAACTCTGTTTCCTACACACACGGGCCATATCTAGTTCAACTCTGCTTAGGAACCTGACAAGAACAGTAGATCCTCTTTCGTCCAATACACTGTACTTGCTGGGAACAGACGCCAGTGCTATTTGTCTTGTGTATGGCAATGGCAGCGCAATAGTGACTCTTCTTACCATAAAACAACTCTTGCAGGTAGGACCAGAAACTGCATGTGATTCAACTCCATTTAGGACTGGGAAACAAACGCTAGCTCACCTTACATAAAACACACTCTGCTTTAGAGAAAAGAGCACTCTTCTACTCTACTGTGTTTCCTATGGGTTCCGAACAGTGAGCTTGCTCAGAACTAAAGAACTGTGCTTCCTACACACACGGATATATCTAGTTCAACTCTGCTTAGGAAACTGACAAGAACAGTAGCTCCTCTTCAGTCCGATACACTGTACTTGCTGGGAACAGACGCGAGTTCTATTTGCACTGTGGATGGCAATGGGAGCACAATAGTGTCTTTCCTTACCAGAAAACAACTCTTGCTCATAGGACCAGAAACTGCATGTGATTCAACTCCATTTAGGACTGGGAAACAAATGCTAGCTCGCCTTACATGAAACACACTCTGCTTTTGAGTAAAGAGTACTCTTCTTCTCTACTGTGTTTCCTATGGGGCCAGAACAGTGAGCTTGCTCAGAACAAAAGAACTGTGCTTCCTACACACACGGGCCATATCTAGTTCAACTCTGCTTAGGAAACTGACAAGAAAAGTAGCTCCTCTTCAGTCTGATACACTGTACTTGCTGGGAACAGACGCGAGAGCTATTTGCACTGTGTATGGCAAGGGGAGCGCAATCGTGACTTTCCTTACCAGAAAACAACTCTTCTCGTAGGACCAGAAACTGCATGTGATTCAACTCCATTTAGGACTGGGAAACAAACGCTAGTTCGCCTTACAAGAAACACACTCTGCTTTAGAGAAAAGAGCACTCTTCTACTCTACTGTGTTTCCTATGGGGTCCAAACAGTGAGCTTGCTCAGAACAAAAGAACTGTGCTTCCTACACACACCGACCATATCTAGTTCAACTCTGCTTAGGAAACTGACAAGAACAGTAGCTCCTATTCAGTCCAATACACTGTACTTGCTGGGAACATACGCGAGTGCTATTTGCACTGTGTATGGCAATGGGAGCACAATAGTAACTTTCCTTACCAGAAAACAACTCTTGCTCATAGGACCGGAAACTGCATGTGATTGAACTCCATTTAGGACTAGGAAACAAACTCTAGCTCGCCTTACAAGAAACACACTCTGCTTTTGATTATAGAGCACTCTTCTACTCTACTGTGTTTCCTATGAGGTCCGAACAGTGAGCTTGCTCAGAACAAAAAAAAACGTGCTTCCTACACACACCGCCACACCTAGTTCAATTCTGCTTAGGAACCTGACAAGAACAGTAGATCCTCTTCCGTCCACTACACTGTACTGCTGGGAACAGACAACACTGCTATTTGTCCTGTGTATGGCAATGGCAGCGCAATAGTGACTCTTCTTACCAGAAAACAACTCTTGCTCGTAGGACCAGAAACTGCATGAGATTCAACTCCATTTAGGACTGGGAAACAAACGCTAGCTCGCCTTACAAGAAACACACTCTGCTTTAGAGAAAAGAGCACTCTTCTACTCTACTGTGTTTCCTATGGGGTCCAAACAGTGAGCTTGCTCAGAACAAAAGAACTGTGCTTCCTACACACACGGACCATATCTAGTCAGCTCTGCTTAGGAAACTGACAAGAACAGTAGCTCCTCCTCAATCCAATACACTGTACTTGCTGGGAACAGACGCCAGTGCTATTTGTCCAGAGTAGGGCAATGGCAGTGCAATATTGACTCTTCTTACCAGAAAACAACTCTTGCTCGTAAGACCAGAAACTGCATGGGATTCAACTCCATTTAGGACTGGGAAACAAACGCTAGCTCGCCTTACAAGAAACAAACTCTGCTTTAGAGAAAAGAGCACTCTTCTACTCTACTGTGTTTCCTATGGGTTCCGAACAGTGAGCTTGCTCAGAACCAAAGAACTGTGCTTCCTACACACACCGACCATATCTAGTTCAACTCTGCTTAGGAAACTGACAAGAACAGTAGCTCCTCTTCAGTCCCATACACTGTATTTGCTGGGAACAGACGCGAGTGCTATTTGCACTGTGTATGGCAATGGAAGCTCAATAGCTACTTTCCTTACCAGAAAACAACTCTTGCTCGTAGGACCAGAAACTGCATGTGATACAAATCCATTTAGGAATGGGAAACAAACGCTAGCTCGCCTTACAAGAAACACACTCTGCTTTAGAGAAAAGAGCACTCTTCTACTCTACTGTGTTTTCTATAGGGCCAGAACAGTGAGCTTGCTCAGAACAAAAGAACTGTGCTTCCTACACACGGGCCATATCTAGTTCAACTCTGCTTAGGAAACTGACAAGAACAATAGCTCCTCTTCAGTCCGATACACTGTACTTGCTGGGAACAGACGCGAGTGCTATTTGCACTGTGTATTGCATTTGGAGCACAATAGTGACTCTTCTTAACAGAAAACAACTCTTGTTCGTAGGACCAAAAACTGCCTGTGACAACTCCATTTAGGGCTGCAAAACAAACGCGAGCTCGCCTTACAAGAAACACACTCTGCTTTAGAGAAAAGAGCACTCTTCTACTCTACTGTGTTCCATATGGGGTCCGAACAGTGAGCTTGCTCAGAACAAAAAAACTGTGCTTCCTACACACACGGCCATATCTAGTTCAAGTCTGATTAGGAACCTGACAAGAACAGTAGATCCTCTTTCGTCCAATACACTGTACTTGCTGGGAACAGACGCCAGTGCTATTTGTCCTGTGTAAGGCAATGGCAGCACAATAGTGTCTCTTCTTAGCAGAAAACAACTCTTGCTTGTAGGACCAGAAACTGCATGTGATTCAACTCCATTTAGGACTGGGAAACAAACTCTAGCTCGCTTTACATGAAACACACTCTGCTTTTGAGAAAAGAGCACTCTTCTACTCTACTGTGTTTCCTATAGGGCCAGAACGGTGAGCTTGCTCAGAACATAAGAACTGTGCTTCCTAGACACACGGGCCATATCTAGTTCAACTCTGCTTAGGAAATTGACAAGAACAGTAGCTCCTCTTCAGTCCGATACACTGTACTTGCTGGGAACAGATGCGAGTGCTATTTGCACTGTGTATGGCAATGGGAGCGCAATAGTGACTTTCCTTACCAGAAAACAACTCTTGCTCGTAGGACAAGAAACTGCATGTGATTCAACTCCATTTAGGACTGGGAAACAAATGCTAGCTCGCCTTACATGAAACACACTCTGCTTTAGAGAAAAGAGCACTCTTCTACTCTACTGTGTTTCCCATGGGTCCGAACAGTGAGCTTGCTCAGAACAAAAGAACTGTGTTTCCTACACACACGCGCCATATCTAGTTCAACTCTGCTTAGGAAACTGAGAAGAACAGTAGATCCTCTTCAGTCCAATACACTGTACTTGCTGGGAACAGACAGGAGGGCTATTTGCACTGTGTATGGCAATGGGAGCACAATAGTGACTTTCCTTACCAGAAATCAACTCTTGCTCGTAGGACCAGAAACTGCATGTGATTCCACTCCATTTAGGACTGGGAAACAAACGCTAGCTCGCCTTGCAAGAAACACACTCTGCTTTAGAGAAAAGAGCACTCTTCTACTCTACTGTGTTTCCTATGGGTTCCAAACAGTGAGCTTGCACAGAACAAAAGAACTGTGCTTCCTGCACACACGGACCATATCTAGTTCAACTCTGCTTAGGAAACTGACAAGAACAGTAGCTCCTATTCAGTCCAATACACTGTACTTGCTGGGAAAAGACGCGAGTGCTATTTGCCTTGTGTAGGGCAATGGGAGCGCAATAGTGACTTTCCTTACCAGAAAACAACTCTTGCTCTTAGGACCAGAAATTGCATGTGATTCAACTCCATTTAGGACTGGGAAACAAACGCTATCTCGCCTTACAAGAAACACACTCTTCTTTAGAGAAAAGAGCACTCTTCTACTCTACTGTGTTTCTTATGGTGTCCGAACAGTGAGCTTTCTCAGAACAAAAGAACTGTGCTTCCTACACCCACGGCCATATCTAGTTCAATTCTGCTTAGGAACCTGACAAGAACAGTAGATCCTCTTCAATCCAATACACTGTACTTGCTGGGAACAGACGCCAGTGCTATTTGTCCTGTGTATGGCAATTCCAGCGCAATAGTGACTTTCCTTACCAGAAAACAACTCTTGCTCTTAGGAGCAGAAACTGCATGTGATTCAACTCCATTTAGGACTGCGAAACAAATGCTAGCTCGCCTTACATGAAGCACACTCTGCTTTTGAGAAAAGAGCACTCTTTTACTCTACTGTGTTTCCTATAGGGCCAGAACAGTGAGCTTGCTCAGAAAAAAAGAACTGTGCTTCCTACACACGGGCCATATCTAGTTCAACTCTGCTTAGGAAACTGAGAAGAACAGTAGCTCCTCTTCAGTCCAATACACTGTACTTGCTGGGAACAGACGGGAGGGCTATTTGCACTGTGTATGGCAATGGGAGCGCAATAGTGACTTTCCTTACCAGAAAACAACTCTTGCTCTTAGGACCAGAAACTGCATGTTATTCCACTGCATTTAGGACTGGGAAACAAACGCTAGCTCGCCTTACATGAAACACACTCTGCTTTAGAGAAAAGAGCACTCTTCTACTCTACTGTGTTTCCTATGGGGTCCGAACAGTGAGCTTGCTCAGAACAAAAGAACTGTGCTTCCTACACACACGGGCCATATCTAGTTCAACTCTGCTTAGGAAACTGAGAAGAACAGTAGCTCCTCTTCAGTCCAATACTCTGTACTTGCGGGGAACAGACGCGAGTGCTATTTGCACTGTGTATGGCAATTGGAGCACAATAGTGACTTGTCTTACCAGAAAACAACTCTTGCTCGTAGGACAAAAAACTGCATGTGACTCAACTCCATTTAGGACTGGGAAACAAACGCTAGCTCGACTTCCAAGAAACACACTCTGTTTTTGAGAAAAGAGCACTCTTCTACTCTACTGTGTTTCCTATGTGTTCCGAACAGTGAGCTTGCTCAGAACAAAAAAACTGTGCTTCCTACACACACGGCCATATCTAGTTCAAGTCTGCTTAGGAACCTGACAAGAACAGTAGATCCTCTTCAGTCCAATACACTGTACTTACTGGGAACAGACGCCAGTGCTATTTGTCCTGTGTATGGCAATGGCAGCGCAATAGTGACTCTTCTTGCCAGAAAACAACTCTTGCTCGTAGGACCTGAAACTGCATGTTATTCAACTCCATTTAGGACTGGGAAACAAACTCTAGCTCGCTTTACAAGAAACACACTCTGCTTTTGAGAAAAGAGCACTCTTCTACTCTACTGTGTTTCCTATGGGGTCCAAACAGTGAGCTTACTCAGAACAAAGAACTGTGCTTCCTACACCCAAGGCCATATCTAGTTCAATTCTGCTTAGGAACCTGACAAGAACAGTAGATCCTCTTCAGTCCAATACACTGTACTTGCTGGGAACAGACGCCAGTGCTATTTGTCCTGTGTATGGCAATGGCAGCGCAATAGTGACTCTTCTTACCAGAAAACAACTCTTGCTCGTAGGACCTGAAACTGCATGTTATTCAACTCCATTTAGGACTGGGAAACAAACTCTAGCTCGCTTTACAAGAAACACACTCTGCTTTTGAGAAAAGAGCACTCTTCTACTCTACTGTGTTTCCTATGGGGTCCAAACAGTGAGCTTACTCAGAACAAAAGAACTGTGCTTCCTACACCCAAGGCCATATCTAGTTCAATTCTGCTTAGGAACCTGACAAGAACAGTAGATCCTCTTCAGTCCAATACACTGTACTTGCTGGGAACAGACGCCAGTGCTATTTGTCCTGTGTATGGCAATTCCAGCGCAATAGTGACTTTCCTTACCAGAAAACAACTCTTGCTCTTAGGAGCAGAAACTGCATGTGATTCAACTCCATTTAGGACTGCGAAACAAATGCTAGCTCGCCTTACATGAAGCACACTCTGCTTTTGAGAAAAGAGCACTCTTTTACTCTACTGTGTTTCCTATAGGGCCAGAACAGTGAGCTTGCTCAGAAAAAAAGAACTGTGCTTCCTACACACGGGCCATATCTAGTTCAACTCTGCTTAGGAAACTGAGAAGAACAGTAGCTCCTCTTCAGTCCAATACACTGTACTTGCTGGGAACAGACGGGAGGGCTATTTGCACTGTGTATGGCAATGGGAGCACAATAGTGACTTTCCTTACCAGAAAACAACTCTTGCTCGTAGGACCAGAAACTGCATGTTATTCCACTGCATTTAGGACTGGGAAACAAACGCTAGCTCGCCTTACAAGAAACACATTCTGCTTTAGAGAAAAGAGCACTCTTTTACTCTACTGTGTTTCCTATGAGGTCCAAACAGTGAGCCTGCTCAGAACCAAAAAAACGTGCTTCCTACACACACCGCCACACCTAGTTCAACTCTGCTTAGGAAACTGACAAGAACAGTAGCTCCTCTTCAGTCCAATACACTTTACTTGCGGGGAACAGACGCGAGTGCTATTTGCACTGTGTATACAATGGGAGCGCAGTAGTGACTTTCCTTACCAGAAAACAACTCTTTCTCATAGGACCAGAAACTGCATGTGATTCAACTCCATTTAGGACTGGGAAACAAACGCTAGCTCGCCTTACAAGAAACACACTCTGCTTTCGAGAAAAGCGCACTCTTCTACTCTACTGTGTTTCCTATAGGGTCCGAACAGTGGGCTTGCTCAGAACAAATGAACTGTGCTTCCTACACACACGGCCTTATCTAGTTCAATTCTGCTTAGGAACCTGAATGATCAGGAGATCCTCTTCAGTCCAATACACTGTACTTGCTGGGAACAGACTCCAGTGCTATTTGTCCTGTATATGGCAATTGGAGCACAATAGTGACTCTTCTTACCATAAAACAACTCTTGCTCGTAGGACCAGAAACTGCATGTGATTCAACTCCATTTAAGACTGGGAAACAAACAATAGCTCGCCTTACAAGAAACACACTCTGCTTTAGAGAAAAGAGCACTCTTCTACTCTACTGTGTTTCCTATAGGGCCACAACAGTGAGCTTGCTCAGAAAAAAAACTGTGCTTCCTACACACACGGGCCATATCTAGTTCAACTCTGCTTAGGAAACTCACAAGAACAGTAGCTCCTCTTCAGTCCGATACACTGTACTTGCTGGGAACAGACACGAGTGCTATTTGCACTGTGGATTGCAATGGGAGCACAATAGTGACTTTCCTTACCAGAAAACAACTCTTGCTCGTAGGACCAGAAACTGCATATGATTCAACTCCATTTAGGACTGAGAACAAATGCTAGCTTGCCTTCCATGAAACACACTCTGCTTTTGAGAAAAGAGCACTCTTCTACTCTACTGTGTTTCCTATGGGGTACGAACAGTGAGCTTGCTCAGAAAAAAAGAACTGTGCTTCCTACACACACGGGCCATATCTAGTTCAACTCTGCTTAGGAAACTGACAAGAACAGTAGCTCCTCTTCAGTTCGATACACTGTACTTGCTGGGAACAGACGCGAGTGCTATTTGCACTGTGTATGACAATGGGAGCGCAATAGTGACTTGTCTTACCAGAAAACAACTCTTGCTCGTAGGACCAGAAACTGCATGTGATTCAACGCCATTTAGGACTGAGAAACAAATGCTAGCTCGCCTCACATGAAACACACTCTGCTTTTGAGAAAAGAGCACTCTTCTACTCTACTGTGTTTCCTATGGGGTCCAAACAGTGAGCTTGCTCAGAACCAAAGAACTGTGCTTCCTACACACATGTATCATATCTAGTTCAACTTTGCTTTGTAAACTGACAAGAACAGTAGCTCCTATTCAGTCCAATACAACGTACTTGCGGGGAACAGACGCGAGTGCTATTTGCACTGTGTATGGAAATTGGAGCCCAATAATGACTTATCTTACCAGAAAACAACTCTTGCTTGTAGGACAAAAAACTGCATGTGACTCAACACCATTTAGGACTGGGAAACAAACGCTAGCTCGACTTCCAAGAAACACACTCTGCTTTTGAGAAAAGAGCACTCTTCTACTCTACTGTGTTTCCTATGTGTTCCGAAAAGTGAGCTTGCTCAGTACAAAAAAACTGTAATTCCTACACACACGGCCATATCTAGTTCAAGTCTGCTTAGGAACCTGACAAGAACAGTAGATCCTCTTCAGTCCAATACACTGTACTTGCTGGGAACAGAGGCCAGTGCTATTTGTCCTGTGTATGGCAATGGCAGCGCAATAGTGACTCTCCTTACCAGAAAACAACTCTTGCTCGTGGACCAGAAACTGCATGTGATTCAACTCCATTTAGGACTGGGAAACAAACTCTAGCTCGCTTTACAAGAAACACACTCTGCTTTTGAGAAAAGAGCACTCTTCTACTCTACTGTGTTTCCTATAGGGCCAGAACAGTGAGCTTGCTCAGAAAAAAAAAACTGTGCTTCCTACACCCAAGGCCATATCTAGTTCAATTCTGCTTAGGAACCTGACAAGAACAGTAGATCCTCTTCAGTCCAATACACTGTACTTGCTGGGAACAGACGCCAGTGCTATTTGACCTGTGTAAGGCAATGGCAGCGCAATAGTGTCTCTTCTTAGCAGAAAACAACTCTTGCTTGTAGGACCAGAAACTGCATGTGATTCAACTCCATTTAGGACTGGGAAACAAACTCTAGCTCGCTTTACATGAAACACACTCTGCTTTTGAGAAAAGAGCACTCTTCTACTCTACTGTGTTTCCTATAGGGAAGGAATGGTGAGCTTGCTCAGAACATAAGAACTGTGCTTCCTAGACACACGGGCCATATCTAGTTCAACTCTGCTTAGGAAATTGACAAGAACAGTAGCTCCTCTTCAGTCCGATACACTGTACTTGCTGGGAACAGATGCGAATGCTATTTGCACTGTGTATGGCAATGGGAGCGCAATAGTGACTTTCCTTACCAGAAAACAACTCTTGCTCGTAGGACAAGAAACTGCATGTGATTCAACTCCATTTAGGACTGGGAAACAAATGCTAGCTCGCCTTACATGAAACACACTCTGCTTTAGAGAAAAGAGCACTCTTCTACTCTACTGTGTTTCCTATGGGTCCGAACAGTGAGCTTGCTAAAAACAAAAGAACTGTGTTTCCTACACACACGCGCCATATCTAGTTCAACTCTGCTTAGGAAACTGAGAAGAACAGTAGCTCCTCTTCAGTCCAATACACTGTACTTGCTGGGAACAGACAGGAGGGCTATTTGCACTGTGTATGGCAATGGGAGCACAATAGTGACTTTCCTTACCAGAAATCAACTCTTGCTCGTAGGACCAGAAACTGCATGTGATTCCACTCCATTTAGGACTGGGAAACAAAAGCTAGCTCGCCTTGCAAGAAACACACTCTGCTTTAGAGAAAAGAGCACTCTTCTACTCTACTGTGTTTCCTATGGGTTCCAAACAGTGAGCTTGCACAGAACAAAAGAACTGTGCTTCCTGCACACACGGACCATATCTAGTTCAACTCTGCTTAGGAAACTGACAAGAACAGTAGCTCCTATTCAGTCCAATACACTGTACTTGCTGGGAAAAGACGCGAGTGCTATTTGCCTTGTGTAGGGCAATGGGAGCGCAATAGTGACTTTCCTTACCAGAAAACAACTCTTGCTCTTAGGACCAGAAACTGCATGTGATTCAACTCCATTTAGGACTGGGAAACAAACGCTATCTCGCCTTACAAGGAACACACTCTGCTTTAGAGAAAAGAGCACTCTTCTACTCTTCTGTGTTTCTTATGGTGTCCGAACAGTGAGCTTGCTCAGAACAAAAGAACTGTGCTTCCTACACCCACGGCCATATCTAATTCAATTCTGCTTAGGAACCTGACAAGAACAGTAGATCCTCTTCAGTCCAATACACTGTACTTGCTGGGAACAGACGCCAGTGCTATTTGTCCTGTGTATGGCAATTCCAGCGCAATAGTGACTTTCCTTACCAGAAAACAACTCTTGCTCTTAGGAGCAGAAACTGCATGTGATTCAACTCCATTTAGGACTGTGAAACAAATGCTAGCTCGCCTTACATGAAGCACACTCTGCTTTTGAGAAAAGAGCACTCTTTTACTCTACTGTGTTTCCTATAGGGCCAGAACAGTGAGCTTGCTCAGAAAAAAAGAACTGTGCTTCCTACACACGGGCCATATCTAGTTCAACTCTGCTTAGGAAACTGAGAAGAACAGTAGCTCCTCTTCAGTCCAATACACTGTACTTGCTGGGAACAGACGGGAGGGCTATTTGCACTGTGTATGGCAATGGGAGCGCAATAGTGACTTTCCTTACCAGAAAACAACTCTTGCTCGTAGGACCAGAAACTGCATGTTATTCCACTGCATTTAGGACTGGGAAACAAACGCTAGCTCACCTTACAAGAAACACACTCTGCTTTAGAGAAAAGAGCACTCTTTTACTCTACTGTGTTTCCTATGATGTCCGAACAGTGAGCTTGCTCAGAACCAAAAAAACGTGCTTCCTACACACACCGCCACACCTAGTTCAACTCTGCTTAGGAAACTGACAAGAACAGTAGCTCCTCTTCAGTCCAATACACTTTACTTGCGGGGAACAGACGCGAGTGCTATTTGCACTGTGTATGCAATGGGAGCGCAGTAGTGACTTTCCTTACCAGAAAACAACTCTTTCTCATAGGACCAGAAACTGCATGTGATTCAACTCCATTTAGGACTGGGA
>NW_026734473.1:300000-379711 GCF_949786415.1 Peromyscus eremicus
GCACTGTTGTCTGTTCCCAGCAAGTACACTGTATTGGACTGAAGAGGATCTACTGTTCATGTCAGGTTCCTAAGCAGAATTGAACTAGATATGGCCGTGTGTGTAGGAAGCACAGTCTTTTGTTCTGAGCATGCTCACTGTTCTGGCCCTATAGGAAACACAGTAGAGTAGAAGAGTGCTCTTTTCTCAAAAGCAGAGTGTGTTTCTTCTAAGGCGAGCTAGCGTTTGTTTCCCAGTCCTAAATGAAGTTGAATCACATGCAGTTTCTTGTCCTATGAGCAAGAGTTGTTTTCTGGTAAAAAGAGTCACTATTGTGCTCCCATTGCAATACACAGTGCAAATAGCACTCGCGTCTGTTTCCAGCAAGTACAGTGTATTGGACTGAAGAGGACCTACTGTTCTTGTCAGTTTCGTAAGCAGAGTTGAACTAGATATGACCCGTGTGTGTAGGAAGAACAGTTCTCTTGTTCTGAGCAAGCGCACTGTTCTGGCCATACAGGAAACACAGTAGAGTAGAAGAGTGCTCTTTTCTCAAAAGCAGAGTGTGTTTCATGTAAGGCGAGCTAGCATTTGTTTCCCAGTCCTAAATGGAGTTGAATCACATGCAGTTTCTGGTCCTACGAGCAAGAGTTGTTTTCTGATAAGGAAAGTCACTATTGCGCTCCCATTGCCATACATAGTGCAAATAGCACTCGGTCCGTTCCCAGCAAGTACAGTGCATCGGACTGAAGAGGAGCTACTGTTCTTGTCAGTTTCCTAAGCAGAGTTGAAATAGATATGGCCCGTGTGTGTAGGAAGCACAGTTCTTATGTTCTGAGCAAGCTCACTGTTCTGGCCCTGTAGGAAACACAGTAGAGTAAATGAGTGCTCTTTTATCTAAAGCAGAGTGTGTTTCTTGTAAGGCGAGCTAGCGTTTGTTTCGTAGTCCTAAATGGAGTTGAAACCCATGCAGTTTCTGGTACTACAAGCAAGAGTTGTTTTCTGGTAAGAAGAGTCACTATTGCACTGACATTGCCATACACAGGACAAATAGCTCTGGCGTCTGATCGAAGCAAGTACAGTGTATTGGACTGAAGAGGATCTACTGTTCTTGTCAGGTTCCTAAGCAGAATTGAACTAGATATGGCCATGTGTGTAGGAAGCACAGTTCTTTTGTTCTGAGCAAGCTCACTGTTCGGACCCCATAGGAAACACAGTAGAATAGAAGAGTGCTCTTTTCTCAAAAGCAGAGTGTGTTTCTTGTAAGGCGAGCTAGCATTTGTTTCCCAGTCCTAAATGGAGTTGAATCACATGCAGTTTCTGGTCCTACCAGCAAGAGTTGTTTTCTGGTAAGGAAAGTCACTATTGCGTTCTCATTGCCATACACAGTGCAAATAGCACTCGCGTCTGTTCCCAGGAATTACAATGTATCGGACTGACGAGGAGCTACTGTTCTTGTCAGTCTCCTAAGCAGAGTTGAACTAGATATGGTCCATGTGTGTAGGAAGCACAGTTCTTTTGTTCTGAGCAAGCTCACTGTTCGGACCCCATAGGAAACACAGTAGAATAGAAGAGTGCTCTTTTCTCAAAAGCAGAGTGTGTTTCTTGTAAGGCGAGCTAGCATTTGTTTCCCAGTCCTAAATAGAGTTGAATCACATGCAGTTTCTGGTCCTACGAGCAAGAGTTGTTTTCTGGTAAGGAAAGTCACTATTGCGTCCTCATTGCCATACACAGTGCAAATAGCACTCGCGTCTGTTCCCAGCAAGTACAGTGTATTGGACTGAAAAGGAGCTACTGTTCTTGTCAGTTTCCTAAGCAGAGTTGAACTACATATGGTCCGTGTGTTTAGGAAGCACAGTTCTTTTGTTCTGAGCAAGCTCACTGTTTGGACCCCATAGGAAAAACAGTAGAGTAGAAGAGTGCTCTTTTCTCTAAAGCAGAGTGTGTTTCTTGTAAGGCGAGCTAGCTTTTGTTTCCCAGTCCTAAATGGAGTTGAATCCCATGCAGTTTCTGGTCCTAAGAGCAAGAGTTGTTTTCTGGTAAGGAAAGTCACTATTGTGCTCCCATTGCCATACACAGTGCAAATAGAACTCGCGTCTGTTCCCAGCAAGTACAGTGTATTGGAGTGAAGAGGAGCTACTGTTCTTCTCAGTTTCCTAAGCAGAGTTGAACTAGATATGTCCCGTGTGGCTAGGAAGCACAGTTATTATGATCTGAGCAAGCTCACTGTTCTGGCCCTATAGGAAACACAGTAGAGTAGAAGAGTGCTCTTTTCTCTAAAGCAGAGTGTGTTTCTTGTAAGGCGAGCTCGCGTCTGTTTCCCAGTCCTAAATGGAGTTGAGTCACAGGCAGTTTTTGGTAATACCAGCAAGAGTTGTTTTCTGGTAACAAAGTCACTATTGCGCTCCCATTGCCATACACAGTACAAATAGCACTCGCGTCTGTTCCCAGGAATTACAGTGTATCGGACTGAAGAGGAGCTACTGTTCTTGTCAGTTTCCTAAGCAGAGTTGAACTAGATATGGCCCATGTGTAGGAAGCACAGTTCTTATGTTCTGAGCAAGCTCACTGTTCGGACCCCATAGGAAACACAGTAGAATAGAAGAGTGCTCTTTTCTCAAAAGCAGAGTGTGTTTCTTGTAAGGCGAGCTAGCATTTGTTTCCCAGTCCTAAATGGAGTTGAATCACATGCAGTTTCTGGTCCTGTGAACAAGAGTTCTTTTCTGGTAAGGAAAGTCACATTGTGCTCCCATTGCCATACACAGTGCAAATAGCACTCGCGTCTGTTCCCAGCAAGTACAGTGTATTTAAGTGAAGAGGATCTACTGTTCTTCTCAGTTTCCTAAGAAGAGTTGAACTAGATATGGCCCATGTGTCTAGGAAGCACAGTTATTATGTTCTGAGCATGCTCACTGTTTTTGGGCCCCATAGGAAACACAGTAGAGTAGAACAGTGCTCTTTCCTCTAAAGAAGAGTGTGTTTCTTGTAATGCAAGCTAGCGTTTGAATCCCAGTCCTAAATGGAATTGAATCACATGCAGTTTCTGGTCCTACGAGCATGAGTTGTTTTATGGTAAGAATAGTCACTATTGCGCTCCCATTGCCATACACAGGACCAATAGCACATGCGTCTGTTCCAAGCAAGTACAGTGTATTGGACTGAATAGGATCTACTGTTCTTGTCAGGTTCCTAAGCAGAATTGAACTAGATATGGCCATGTGTGTAGGAAGCACAGTTCTTTTGTTCTGAGCAAGCTCACTGTTCGGACCCCATAAGAAACATAGTAGAGTAGAAGAGTACTCTTTTCTCAAAAGCAGAGTGTGTTTCTTGTAAGGCGAGCTAGCATTTGTTTCCCAGTCCTAAATGGAGTTGAATCACATGCAGTTTCTGGTCCTACGAGCAAGAGTTGTTTTCTGGTAAGGAAAGTCACTATTGCGTTCTCATTGCCATACACAGTGCAAATAGCACTCGCGTCTGTTCCCAGGAATTACAATGTATCGGACTGACGAGGAGCTACTGTTCTTGTCAGTCTCCTAAGCAGAGTTGAACTAGATATGGTCCATGTGTGTAGGAAGCACAGTTCTTTTGTTCTGAGCAAGCTCACTGTTCGGACCCCATAGGAAACACAGTAGAATAGAAGAGTGCTCTTTTCTCAAAAGCAGAGTGTGTTTCTTGTAAGGCGAGCTAGCATTTGTTTCCCAGTCCTAAATGGAGTTGAATCACATGCAGTTTCTGGTCCTACGAGCAAGAGTTGTTTTCTGGTAAGGAAAGTCACTATTGCGTTCTCATTGCCATACACAGTGCAAATAGCACTCGCGTCTGTTCCCAGCAAGTACAGTGTATTGGACTGAAAAGGAGCTACTGTTCTTGTCAGTTTCCTAAGCAGAGTTGAACTACATATGGTCCGTGTGTTTAGGAAGCACAGTTCTTTTGTTCTGAGCAAGCTCACTGTTTGGACCCCATAGGAAAAACAGTAGAGTAGAAGAGTGCTCTTTTCTCTAAAGCAGAGTGTGTTTCTTGTAAGGCGAGCTAGCTTTTGTTTCCCAGTCCTAAATGGAGTTGAATCCCATGCAGTTTCTGGTCCTAAGAGCAAGAGTTGTTTTCTGGTAAGGAAAGTCACTATTGTGCTCCCATTGCCATACACAGTGCAAATAGAACTCGCGTCTGTTCCCAGCAAGTACAGTGTATTGGAGTGAAGAGGAGCTACTGTTCTTCTCAGTTTCCTAAGCAGAGTTGAACTAGATATGTCCCGTGTGGCTAGGAAGCACAGTTATTATGATCTGAGCAAGCTCACTGTTCTGGCCCTATAGGAAACACAGTAGAGTAGAAGAGTGCTCTTTTCTCTAAAGCAGAGTGTGTTTCTTGTAAGGCGAGCTCGCGTCTGTTTCCCAGTCCTAAATGGAGTTGAGTCACAGGCAGTTTTTGGTAATACCAGCAAGAGTTGTTTTCTGGTAACAAAGTCACTATTGCGCTCCCATTGCCATACACAGTACAAATAGCACTCGCGTCTGTTCCCAGGAATTACAGTGTATCGGACTGAAGAGGAGCTACTGTTCTTGTCAGTTTCCTAAGCAGAGTTGAACTAGATATGGCCCATGTGTAGGAAGCACAGTTCTTATGTTCTGAGCAAGCTCACTGTTCGGACCCCATAGGAAACACAGTAGAATAGAAGAGTGCTCTTTTCTCAAAAGCAGAGTGTGTTTCTTGTAAGGCGAGCTAGCATTTGTTTCCCAGTCCTAAATGGAGTTGAATCACATGCAGTTTCTGGTCCTGTGAACAAGAGTTCTTTTCTGGTAAGGAAAGTCACATTGTGCTCCCATTGCCATACACAGTGCAAATAGCACTCGCGTCTGTTCCCAGCAAGTACAGTGTATTTAAGTGAAGAGGATCTACTGTTCTTCTCAGTTTCCTAAGAAGAGTTGAACTAGATATGGCCCATGTGTCTAGGAAGCACAGTTATTATGTTCTGAGCATGCTCACTGTTTTTGGGCCCCATAGGAAACACAGTAGAGTAGAACAGTGCTCTTTCCTCTAAAGAAGAGTGTGTTTCTTGTAATGCAAGCTAGCGTTTGAATCCCAGTCCTAAATGGAATTGAATCACATGCAGTTTCTGGTCCTACGAGCATGAGTTGTTTTATGGTAAGAATAGTCACTATTGCGCTCCCATTGCCATACACAGGACCAATAGCACATGCGTCTGTTCCAAGCAAGTACAGTGTATTGGACTGAATAGGATCTACTGTTCTTGTCAGGTTCCTAAGCAGAATTGAACTAGATATGGCCATGTGTGTAGGAAGCACAGTTCTTTTGTTCTGAGCAAGCTCACTGTTCGGACCCCATAAGAAACATAGTAGAGTAGAAGAGTACTCTTTTCTCAAAAGCAGAGTGTGTTTCTTGTAAGGCGAGCTAGCATTTGTTTCCCAGTCCTAAATGGAGTTGAATCACATGCAGTTTCTGGTCCTACGAGCAAGAGTTGTTTTCTGGTAAGGAAAGTCACTATTGCGTTCTCATTTGCCATACACAGTGCAAATAGCACTCGCGTCTGTTCCCAGCATGTACAGTGTATTGGACTGAAAAGGAGCTACTGTTCTTGTCAGTTTCCTAAGCAGAGTTGAACTACATATGGTCCTTGTGTTTAGGAAGCACAGTTCTTTTGTTCTGAGCAAGCTCACTGTTTGGACCCCATAGGAAAAACAGTAGAGTAGAAGAGTGCTCTTTTCTCTAAAGCAGAGTGTGTTTCTTGTAAGACGAGCTAGCTTTTGTTTCCCAGTCCTAAATGGAGTTGAATCCCATGCATTTCTGGTCCTAAGAGCAAGAGTTGTTTTCTGGTAAGGAAAGTCACTATTGTGCTCCCATTGCCATACACAGTGCAAATAGAACTCGCGTCTGTTCCCAGCAAGTACAGTGTATTGGAGTGAAGAGGAGCTACTGTTCTTCTCAGTTTCCTAAGCAGAGTTGAACTAGATATGTCCCGTGTGTCTAGGAAGCACAGTTATTATGTTCTGAGCAAGCTCACTGTTCTGGCCCTATAGGAAACACAGTAGAGTAGAAGAGTGCTCTTTTCTCTAAAGCAGAGTGTGTTTCTCGTAAGGCGAGCTCGCGTCTGTTTCCCAGTCCTAAATGGAGTTGAGTCACAGGCAGTTTTTGGTAATACCAGCAAGAGTTGTTTTCTGGTAAGGAAAGTCACTATTGCGCTCCCATTGCCATACACAGTACAAATAGCACTCGCGTCTGTTCCCAGCAAGTACAGTGTATTGGACTGAAGAGGATCTACTGTTCTTGTCAGGTTTTTAAGCAGAATTGAAATAGATATGGCCATGTGTGTAGGAAGCACAGTTCTTTTGTTCTGAGCAAGCTCACTGTTCGGACTCCATAGGAAACACAGTAGAGTAGAAGAGTGCTCTTTTCTCAAAAGCAGAGTGTGTTTCTTGTAAGGCAAGCTACCGTTTGTTTCCCATTCCTAAATGGAGTTGAATCACATGCAGTTTCTGGTCCTACGAGCAAGAGTTGTTTTCTGTTAAGGAAAGTCACTATAGCGCTCCCATTGCTATACACAGTGGAAATAGCACTCACGTCTGTTCCCAGCAAGTACAGTGTATCGGACTGAAGAGGAGCTACTGTTCTTGTCAGTTTCCTAAGGAGAGTTGAACTAGATATGGTCCGTTTGTGTAGGAAGCACAGTTCTTTTGTTCTGAGCAAGCTCACTGTTCGGACCCCATAGGAAACACAGT
This sequence comes from Peromyscus eremicus, assembly GCF_949786415.1. NCBI lineage: Eukaryota > Metazoa > Chordata > Mammalia > Rodentia > Cricetidae > Peromyscus > Peromyscus eremicus. The sequence goes on from NW_026734473.1 coordinate 306,711, forward strand.
AGAGTAGAAGAGTGCTCTTTTCTCTAAAGCAGAGTGTGTTTCTTGTAAGGCGAGCTAGCGTTTGTTTCCCAGTCCTAAATGGAGTGGAATCACATGCAGTTTCTGTTCCTACGAGCATGAGTTGTTTTATCGTAAGAATAGTCACTATTGCGCTGCCATTGCCATACACAGGACCAATAGCACATGCGTCTCTTCCCAGCAAGTACAGTGTATCCGACTGAATAGGATCTACTGTTCTTGACAGGTTCCTAAGCAGAATTGAACTAGATATGGCCGGGTGTGTAGGAAGCACAGTTCTTTTGTTCTGAGAAAGCTCACTGTTCGGACCCCATAGGAAACACAGTAGAGTAGAAGAGTGCTCTTTTCTCAAAAGCAGAGTGTGTTTCTTCTAAGGCAAGCTAGCGTTTGTTTCCCAGTCCTAAATGGAGTTGAATCACATGCAGTTTCTGGTCCTACGAGCAAGAGTTGTTTTCTGGTAAGGAAAGTCACTATTGCGCTCCCATTGCCATACACAGGACAAATAGCACTGGCGTCTATTCCCAGGAATTACAGTGTATCGGACTGAAGAGGAGCTACTGTTCTTGTCAGTTTCCTAAGCAGAGTTGAACTAGATATGGCCCGTGTGTGTAGGAAGCACAGTTCTTTTGTTCTGAGCAAGCTCACTGTTCGGTCCCTATAGGAAACACAGTAAAGTAGAAGAGTGCTCTTTTCGCTAAAGCAGAGTGTGTTTCTTGTAAGGCGAGCTAGCGTTTGTTTCCCACTCCTAAATGGAGTTGAATCTCATGCAGTTTCTGGTACTACGAGCAAGAGTTGTTTTCTGGTAAGAAGAGTCACTATTGCGCTACCATTGCCATACACAGGACAAATAGCACTGGCGTCTGATCGCAGCAAGTACAGTGTATCGGACTGAAGAGGATCTACTGTTCTTGTCAGGTTCCTATGCAGAATTGAAGTAGATATGGCCGTGTGTGTAGGAAGCACAGTTCTTTTGTTCTGAGCAAGCTCACTGTTCGGACCCCATAGGAAACACAGTAGAATAGAAGAGTGCTCTTTTCTCAAAAGCAGAGTGTGTTTCTTGTAAGGCGAGCTAGCGTTTGTTTCCCAGTCCTAAATGGAGTTGAATCACATGCAGTTTCTGGTCCTACGAGCAAGAGTTGTTTTCTGGTAAGGAAAGTCACTATTGCGCTCCCATTGCCATACACAGTACAAATAGCACTCGCGTCTGTTCCCAAAAATTACAATGTATCGGACTGAAGAGGAGCTACTGTTCTTGTCAGTTTCCTAAGCAGAGTTGAACTAGATATGGCCCATGTGTCTAGGAAGCACAGTTATTATGTTCTGAGCAAACTCACTGTTTTTGGGCCCCATAGGAAACACAGTAGAGTAGAACAGTGCTCTTTCCTCTAAAGAAGAGTGTGTTTCTTGTAAGGCGAGCTAGCGTTTGAATCCCAGTCCTAAATGGAGTTGAATCACATGCACTTTCTGGTCCTACGAGCATGAGTTGATTTATGGTAAGAATAGTCACTATTGCGCTCCCATTGCCATACACAGGACCAATAGCACATGCGTCTGTTCCAAGCAAGTACAGTGTATTGGACTAAATAGGATCTACTGTTCTTGTCAGGTTCCTAAGCAGAATTGAACTAGATATGGCTGTGTGTGTAGGAAGCACAGTTCTTTTGTTCTGAGCAAGCTCACTGTTCGGACCCCATAAGAAACATAGTAGAGTAGAAGAGTACTCTTTTCTCAAAAGCAGAGTGTGTTTCTTGTAAGGCGAGCTAGCGTTTGTTTCCCAGTCCTAAATGGAGTTGAATCACATGCAGTTTCTGGTCCTACGAGCAAGAGTTGTTTTCTGGTAAGGAAAGTCACTATTGTGCTCCCATTGCCATACACAGTGCAAATAGCACTCGCGTCTGTTCCCAGCAAATACAGTGTATTGCACTGAGTAGGTGCTACTGTTCTTGTCAGTTTCCTATGCAGAGTTGAACTAGATATTATCCGTGTGTGTAGGAAGCACAGTTCTTTTGTTCTGAGCAAGCTCACTGTTTGGACCCTATAGGAAACACAGTAAAGTAGAAGAGTGCTCTTTTCTCTAAAGCAGAGTGTGTTTCTTGTAAGGCGAGCTAGCGTTTGTGTCGTAGTCCTAAAAGGAGTTGAAACCCATGCAGTTTCTGGTACTACGAGCAAGAGTTGTTTTCTGGTAAGAAGAGTCACTATTGCGCTGCCATTGCCATACACAGGACAAATAGCACTGGCGTCTGATCGCAGCAAGTACAGTGTATTGGACTGAAGAGGATCTACTGTTCTTGTCAGGTTCCTAAGCAGAATTGAACTAGATATGGCCGTGTGTGTAGGAAGCACAGCTCTTTTGTTCTGAGCAAGCTCACTGTTCGGACCCCATAGGAAACACAGTAGAGGAGAAGAGTGCTCTTTTCTCAAAAGCAGAGTGTGTTTTTTGTAAGGCAAGCAAGCGTTTGTTTCCCAGTCCTAAATGGAGTTGAATCACATGCAGTTTCAGGTCCTACGAGCAAGAGATGTTTTCTGGTAAGGAAAGTCACTATTGCGCTCTTATTGCCATACACAGTGCAAATAGCACTCGCGTCTGTTCCCAGGAATTACAGTGTATCGGACTGACGAGGAGCTACTGTTCTTGTCAGTTTCCTAAGCAGAGTTGAACTAGATATGGTCCATGTGTGTAGGAAGCACAGTTCTTTTGTTCTGAGCAAGCTCACTGTTTGGACCCCATAGGAAACACAGTAGAATAGAAGAGTGCTCTTTTCTCAAAAGCAGAGTGTGTTTCTTGTAAGGCGAGCTATCGTTTGTTTCCCAGTCCTAAATGGAGTTGAATCACATGCAGTTTCTGGTCCTACGAGCAAGAGTTGTTTTCTGGTAAGGAAAGTCACATTGTGCTCACATTGCCATACACAGTGCAAATAGCACTCGCGTCTGTTCCCAGCAAGTACAGTGTATTTAAGTGAAGAGGATCTACTGTTCTTCTCAGTTTCCTAAGAAGAGTTGAACTAGATATGGCCCATGTGTCTAGGAAGCACAGTTATTATGTTCTGAGCAAGCTCACTGTTTTTGGGCCCCATAGGAAACACAGTAGAGTAGAACAGTGCTCTTTCCTCTAAAGAAGAGTGTGTTTCTTGTAATGCAAGCTAGCGTTTGAATCCCAGTCCTAAATGGAATTGAATCACATGCAGTTTCTGGTCCTACGAGCATGAGTTGTTTTATGGTAAGAATAGTCACTATTGCGCTCCCATTGCCATACACAGGACCAATAGCACATGCGTCTGTTCCAAGCAAGTACAGTGTATTGGACTGAATAGGATCTACTGTTCTTGTCAGGTTCCTAAGCAGAATTGAACTAGATATGGCCGTGTGTGTAGGAAGCACAGTTCTTTTGTTCTGAGCAAGCTCACTGTTCGGACCCCATAAGAAACATAGTAGAGTAGAAGAGTACTCTTTTCTCAAAAGCAGAGTGTGTTTCTTGTAAGGCGAGCTAGCATTTGTTTCCCAGTCCTAAATGGAGTTGAATCACATGCAGTTTCTGGTCCTACGAGCAAGAGTTGTTTTCTGGTAAGGAAAGTCACTATTGCGTTCTCATTTGCCATACACAGTGCAAATAGCACTCGCGTCTGTTCCCAGCATGTACAGTGTATTGGACTGAAAAGGAGCTACTGTTCTTGTCAGTTTCCTAAGCAGAGTTGAACTACATATGGTCCTTGTGTTTAGGAAGCACAGTTCTTTTGTTCTGAGCAAGCTCACTGTTTGGACCCCATAGGAAAAACAGTAGAGTAGAAGAGTGCTCTTTTCTCTAAAGCAGAGTGTGTTTCTTGTAAGACGAGCTAGCTTTTGTTTCCCAGTCCTAAATGGAGTTGAATCCCATGCATTTCTGGTCCTAAGAGCAAGAGTTGTTTTCTGGTAAGGAAAGTCACTATTGTGCTCCCATTGCCATACACAGTGCAAATAGAACTCGCGTCTGTTCCCAGCAAGTACAGTGTATTGGAGTGAAGAGGAGCTACTGTTCTTCTCAGTTTCCTAAGCAGAGTTGAACTAGATATGTCCCGTGTGTCTAGGAAGCACAGTTATTATGTTCTAGGCAAGCTCACTGTTCTGGCCCTATAGGAAACACAGTAGAGTAGAAGAGTGCTCTTTTCTCTAAAGCAGAGTGTGTTTCTCGTAAGGCGAGCTCGCGTCTGTTTCCCAGTCCTAAATGGAGTTGAGTCACAGGCAGTTTTTGGTAATACCAGCAAGAGTTGTTTTCTGGTAAGGAAAGTCACTATTGCGCTCCCATTGCCATACACAGTACAAATAGCACTCGCGTCTGTTCCCAGCAAGTACAGTGTATTGGACTGAAGAGGATCTACTGTTCTTGTCAGGTTTTTAAGCAGAATTGAAATAGATATGGCCATGTGTGTAGGAAGCACAGTTCTTTTGTTCTGAGCAAGCTCACTGTTCGGACTCCATAGGAAACACAGTAGAGTAGAAGAGTGCTCTTTTCTCAAAAGCAGAGTGTGTTTCTTGTAAGGCAAGCTACCGTTTGTTTCCCATTCCTAAATGGAGTTGAATCACATGCAGTTTCTGGTCCTACGAGCAAGAGTTGTTTTCTGTTAAGGAAAGTCACTATAGCGCTCCCATTGCTATACACAGTGGAAATAGCACTCACGTCTGTTCCCAGCAAGTACAGTGTATCGGACTGAAGAGGAGCTACTGTTCTTGTCAGTTTCCTAAGGAGAGTTGAACTAGATATGGTCCGTTTGTGTAGGAAGCACAGTTCTTTTGTTCTGAGCAAGCTCACTGTTCGGACCCCATAAGAAACATAGTAGAGTAGAAGAGTACTCTTTTCTCAAAAGCAGAGTGTGTTTCTTGTAAGGCGAGCTAGCGTTTGTTTCCCAGTCCTAAATGGAGTTGAATCACATGCAGTTTCTGGTCCTACGAGCAAGAGTTGTTTTCTGGTAAGGAAAGTCACTATTGCGCTCCCATTGCCATACACAGTGCAAATAGCACTCGCGTCTGTTCCCAGCAAATACAGTGTATTGCACTGAATAGGTGCTACTGTTCTTGTCAGTTTCCTATGCAGAGTTGAACTAGATATTATCCGTGTGTGTAGGAAGCACAGTTCTTTTGTTCTGAGCAAGCTCACTGTTCGGACCCTATAGGAAACACAGTAAAGTAGAAGAGTGCTCTTTTCTCTAAAGCAGAGTGTGTTTCTTGTAAGGCGAGCTAGCGTTTGTGTCGTAGTCCTAAAAGGAGTTGAAACCCATGCAGTTTCTGGTACTACGAGCAAGAGTTGTTTTCTGGTAAGAAGAGTCACTATTGCGCTGCCATTGCCATACACAGGACAAATAGCACTGGCGTCTGATCGCAGCAAGTACAGTGTATTGGACTGAAGAGGATCTACTGTTCTTGTCAGGTTCCTAAGCAGAATTGAACTAGATATGGCCGTGTGTTTAGGAAGCACAGCTCTTTTGTTCTGAGCAAGCACACTGTTCGGACCCCATAGGAAACACAGTAGAGGAGAAGAGTGCTCTTTTCTCAAAAGCAGAGTGTGTTTTTTGTAAGGCAAGCAAGCGTTTGTTTCCCAGTCCTAAATGGAGTTGAATCACATGCAGTTTCAGGTCCTACGAGCAAGAGATGTTTTCTGGTAAGGAAAGTCACTATTGCGCTCTTATTGCCATACACAGTGCAAATAGCACTCGCGTCTGTTCCCAGGAATTACAGTGTATCGGACTGACGAGGAGCTACTGTTCTTGTCAGTTTCCTAAGCAGAGTTGAACTAGATATGGTCCATGTGTGTAGGAAGCACAGTTCTTTTGTTCTGAGCAAGCTCACTGTTTGGACCCCATAGGAAACACAGTAGAATAGAAGAGTGCTCTTTTCTCAAAAGCAGAGTGTGTTTCTTGTAAGGCGAGCTATCGTTTGTTTCCCAGTCCTAAATGGAGTTGAATCACATGCAGTTTCTGGTCCTACGAGCAAGAGTTGTTTTCTGGTAAGGAAAGTCACTGTTGCGCTCCCATTGCCATATACAGTACAAATAGCACTCCCGTCTGTTCCCAGCAATTACAGTGTATTGGACTGAAGAGGAGCTACTGTTCTTCTCAGTTTCCTAAGCAGAGTTGAACTAGATAAGACCCGTGTGTCTAGGAAGAACAGTTCATTTGATCTGAGCAAGCTCACTGTTCTGGCCCTATAGGAAACACAGTAGAGTAGAAGAGTGCTTTTTTCGCAAAAGCAGAGTGTGTTTTTGTAAGGCGAGCTAGCATTTGTTTCCCAGTCCTAAATGGCGTTGAATCACATGCAGTTTCTGGTCCTACGAGCAAGAGTTGTTTTCTGGTAAGGAAAGTCACTGTTGCGCTCCCATTGCCATACACAGTGCAAATAGCACTCCCGTCTGTTCCCAGCAATTACAGTGTATTGGACTGAAGAGGAGCTACTGTTCTTCTCAGTTTCCTAAGCAGAGTTGAACTAGATAAGGCCCGTGTGTCTAGGAAGAACAGTTCATTTGATCTGAGCAAGCTCACTGTTCTGGCCCTATAGGAAACACAGTAGAGTAGAAGAGTGCTCTTTTCGCAAAAGCAGAGTGTGTTTTTGTAAGGCGAGCTAGCATTTGTTTCCCAGTCCTAAATGGCGTTGAATCACATGCAGTTTGTGGTCCTACGAGCAAGAGTTGTTTTCTGGTAAGGAAAGTCACTATTGCGTTCTCACTGCCATACACAATGCAAATAGCACTCGCGTCTGTTCCCAGCAAGTACAGTGTATTGGACTGAAGAGGAGCTACTGTTCTTGTCAGTTTCCTAAGCAGAGTTGAACTACATATGGTCCGTGTGTGTAGGAAGCACAGGTCTTTTGTTCTGAGCAAGCTCACTGTTCGGACCCCATAAGAAACATAGTAGAGTAGAAGAGTACTCTTTTCTCAGAAGCTGAGTGTGTTTCTTGTAAGGCGAGCTAGCGTTTGTTTCCCAGTCCTAAATGGAGTTGAATCACATGCAGTTTCTGGTCCTACGAGCAAGAGTTGTTTTCTGGTAAGGAAAGTCACTATTGCGCTCCCATTGCCGTACACAGTACAAATAGCACTCGCGTCTGTTCCCAGGAATTACAGTGTATCGGACTGAAGAGGAGCTACTGTTCTTCTCAGTTTCCTAAGCAGAGTTGAACTAGATATGGCCCGTGTGTGTAGGAAGCACAGTTCTTATGTTCTGAGCAAGCTCACTGTTCTGGCCCTATAGGAAACACAGTAGAGTAGATGAGTGCTCTTTTATCTAAAGCAGAGTGTGTTTCTTGTAAGGCGAGCTAGCGTTTGTTTCCTAGTCCTAAATGGAGTTGAATCACATGCAGTTTCTGGTCCTACGAACAAGAGTTGTTTTCTGGTAAGGAAAGTCACATTGTGCTCACATTGCCATACACAGTGCAAATAGCACTCGCGGCTGTTCCCAGCAAGTACAGTGTATTGGAGTGAAGAGGAGCTACTGTTCTTCTCAGTTTCCTAAGCAGAGTTGAACTAGATATGGCCCGTGTGTCTAGGAAGCACAGTTATTATGTTCTGAGCAAGCTCACTGTTCTGGCCCTATAGGAAACACAGTAGAGTAGATGAGTGCTCTTTTATCTAAAGCAGAGTGTGTTTCTTGTAAGGCGAGCTAGCGTTTGTTTCCCAGTCCTAAATCGAGTTGAATCACATGCAGTTTCTGGTCCTACGCGCAAGAGTTGTTTTATGGTAAGAAGAGTCACTATTGCGCTGCCATTGCCATACACAGGACAAATAGCACTGGCGTCTGTTCCCAGCAAGTACAGTGTATTGGACTGAAGAGGATCTACTGTTCTTGTCAGGTTTTAAGCAGAATTGAAATAGATATGGCCGTGTGTGTAGGAAGCACAGTTCTTTTGTTCTGAGCAAGCTCACTGTTCGGACCCCATAGGAAACACAGTAGAGTAGAAGAGTGCTCTTTTCTCAAAAGCAGAGTGTGTTTCTTGTAAGGCGAGCTAGCGATTGTTTCCTAGTCCTAAATGGAGTTGAATCACATGCAGTTTCTGGTCCTACGAGCAAGAGTTGTTTTCTGGTAAGGAAAGTCACATTGTGCTCCCATTGCCATACACAGTGCAAATAGCACTCGCGTCTGTTCCCAGCAAGTACAGTGTATTGCACTGAATAGGTGCTACTGTTCTTGTCAGTTTGCTATGCAGAGTTGAACTAGATATGGCCCGTGTGTGTAGGAAGCACAGTTCTTTTGTTCTGAGCAAGCTCACTGTTTGGACCCTATAGGAAACACAGTAGAGTAGAAGAGTGCTCTTTTCTCTAAAGCAGAGTGTGTTTCTGATAAGGCGAGCTAGCGTTTGTTTCGCAGTCCTAAATGGAGTTGAAACCCATGCAGTTTCTGGTACTACGAGCAAGAGTTGTTTTCTGGTAAGAAGAGTCACTATTGTGCTGCCATTGCCATACACAGTGCAAATAGCACTCGCGTCTGTTCCCAGCAAGTACAGTGTATTGGACTGAAGAGGAGCTACTGTTCTTGTCAGTTTCCTAAGCAGAGTTGAACTAGATATGGTCCATGTGTGTAGGAAGCACAGTTCTTTTGTTCTGAGCAAGCTCACTGTTTGGACCCCATAGGAAACACAGTAGAGTAGAAGAGTGCTCTTTCCTCTAAAGCAGAGTGTGTTTCTTGTAAGGCGAGCTAGCGTTTGTATCCCAGTCCTAAATGGAGTTGAATCACATGCGTTTTCTGGTCCTATGATCATGAGTTTTTTTATGGTAAGAATAGTCACTATTGCGCTCCCATTGCCATACACAGGACCAAAAGCACATGCGTCTTTTCCCAGCAAGTACAGTGTATTGGACTGAATAGGATCTACTGTTCTTGTCAGGTTCCTAAGCAGAATTGAACTAGATATGGCCGTGTGTGTAGGAAGCACAGTTCTTTTGTTCTGAGCAAGCTCACTGTTCGGACCCCATAAGAAACACAGTACAGTAGAAGAGTGCTCTTTTCTCAAAAGCAGAGTGTGTTTCTTGTAAGTCGAGCCAGCGTTTGTTTCCCAGTCCTAAAAGCAGTTGAATCACATGCAGTTTCTGGTCCTACGAGCAAGAGTTGTTTTCTGTTAAGGAAAGTCACTATTGTGCTCCCATTGCCATATACAGTACAAATAGCACTCGCATCTGATCCCAGGAATTACAGTGTATCGGACTGAAGAGGAGCTACTGTTCTTGTCAGTTTCCTAAGCAGAGTTGAACTAGATATGGCCCGTGTGTGTAGGAAGCACAGTTCTTATGTTCTGAGCAAGCTCACTGTTCTGGCCCTATAGGAAACACAGTAGAGTAGATGAGTGCTCTTTTATCTAAAGCAGAGTGTGTTTCTTGTAAGGCGAGCTAGCGTTTGTTTCCTAGTCCTAAATGGAGTTGAATCACATGCAGTTTCTGGTCCTACAAACAAGAGTTGTTTTCTGGTAAGGAAAGTCACATTGTGCTCCCATTGCCATACACAGTACAAATAGCACTCGCGTCTGTTCCCAGGAAATACAGTGTATTGCCCTGAATAGGTGCTACTGTTCTTGTCAGTTTCCTATGCAGAGTTGAACTAGATATTATCCATGTGTGTAGGAAGCACAGTTCTTTTGTTCTGAGCAAGCTCACTGTTTGGACCCTATAGGAAACACAGTAGAGTAGAAGAGTGCTCTTTTCTCTAAAGCAGAGAGTGTTTCTTTTAAGGCAAGCTAGCGTTTGTTTCGTAGTCCTAAATGGAGTTGAAACCCATGCAGTTTCTGGTACTACGAGCAAGAGTTGTTTTCTGGTAAGAAGAGTCACTATTGCGCTGCCATTGCCATACACAGGACAAATAGCACTGGCGTCTGATCGCAGCAAGTACAGTGTCTTGGACTGAAGAAGATCTACTGTTCTTGTCAGGTTCCTAAGCAGAAATGAACTAGTAATGGCCGTGTGTGTAGGAAGCACAGTTCTTTGTTCTGAGCAAGCTCACTGTTCTTTCCCTATAGGAAACACAGTAGAGTAGAAGAGTGCTCTTTTCTCAAAAGCAGAGTGTGTTTCTTTTAAGGCGAGCTAGCATTTGTTTCCCAGTCCTAAATGGAGTTGAATCACATGCAGTTTCTGGTCCTACGAGCAACAGTTGTTTTCTGGTAAGGAAAGTCACTATTGTGTTCCCACTGCCATACTCAGTGCAAATAGCACTCGCGTCTGTTCCCAGCAAGTACAGTGTATCGGACTGAAGGGGAGCTACTGTTCTTGTCAGTTTCCTAAGCAGAGTTGAACGAGATATAACCTGTGTGTGTAGGAAGCACAGTTCTCTTGTTCTGAGCAAGCTCACTGTTCTGGCCCTATAGGAAACACAGTAGAGTAGAAGAGTGCTCTTTTCTCTAAAGCAGAGTGTGTTTCTTGTAAGGCGAGCTAGCGTTTGTTTCCCAGTCATAAATGGAGTTGAGTCACAGGCAGTTTTTTTTCCTACGAGCAAGAGTCGTTTTCTGGTAAGAAGAGTCACTATTGCGCTCCAAATTCCATACACAGTGCAAATAGCACTCGCGTCTGTTCCCAGCAATTACAGTGTATTGGACTGAATAGGAGCTACTGTTCTTGTCAGTTTCCTAAGCAGAGTTGAACTAGATATGGTCCATGTGTGTAGGAAGCACAGTTCTTTTGTTCTGAGCAAGCTCACTGTTTGGACCCCATAGGAAACACAGTAGAGTAGAAGAGTGCTCTGTTGCTGGAGAATTTCTCTCCAGCTCCCACCACCAAGTCCCGCCAGTCTCAGAGCCCACTTATAAAATAAACACACAGACTCTTACATTATTTAAACTGCTTGGCCATTAGCTCAGGCCTGTTATTGTCTAGCTCTTACTCTTATATTTAGCCCATTTCTATTAATCTTTACTTTGCCACATGGCTCATGGCTTACTGGTACCTTACATCTTCCTTGTCCTGGTGGTGGCTGGCAGTGTCTCTCTCTCAGCCTTCCACTCTCCCTCTTTATTCTCCTCCTTGCCCCGCCTACACTTCCTGCCTAGCCAACGGCCAATCAGTGTTTTATTGATTAATTAGCAACACATTTGCCATACATCCCACAGCACTTCCCCCTTTTTTTTTTTTTCAAAAAGGAAGGTTTTAACCTTAACAAAGTAAAATTACATATAATTTGGCAATTTGGGCGTAGCTTCTCTTACTACTTCCTGCTGGAAGGGGGCGCTGTATCTTGTGGGGAAACAAAAAAAAATTTAGAATTATGGAATAGTCCATGAGGCTGTATCGTCTGAGCCAGATGCCTTTAAACCATTCTGGATGTTGGATCATCTGGGCCATGGTGTCATAGGAGACCTTTAGGGGGTCTTGACTGGTCAAACCTGATGTATCTTAATCTTGAACAAATCCATAGCCTCTGGCTTTCTGTGGAAACAAGAGACTCTTTTCCAAAGCAACATATCCTTACATCCAAATTTTGAAGTCAAGGTATCTTTAAAATATACATTTTGGCATAACTCTACAGCTTTTACAATCAAATGTTTTTCTGCAGTTAAAAATCCCAACGACAACACAATCCAGATTCTCTGTGTAATATCCATTTTTACGTGGCTTATTTTTTATACTACCTTTACTGTCTCTTTAATGACTTTTTTTTTAAAACTATGTATTTGTTTCTATAACTCTATATATCACCTTTTTTGTCTCTTTCAAGCCTACGTATCTTTTACACACATTGTAAACTATTACATCTGAATCTGTCTTATTGTGAATCTATTGCTTTAAACTGCAGCAGCTGTGGCTGCTGGCTCTGCCCACCTCAGCTTTCCAATATGGCTACGTTTTCCGCCAGCTCTGGGAGCCATCAACTCTCAGAAATAGTGGGTCTCTGCTTCTATCAAAGCAGCGTGTAGCCCAGAAATCTCTTTTTTTTTTGTTTTGTTTTGTTTTGTACTAGCAAAGGCTAAATCCACCACACAGCTTAATGTGCCACTTGCAGAGGCCTCATTCTCGCCATACTGCAGGTCAAGCATGCACGCCAGGAACCCGCCATAGTAGCTCAAACACGCAGGCTGCCACTAGCTTGAAAGAGACAACTAGGAGCTGTTTTTAGCTCCGTTTTAGAATCTTTTTTCTCAGTTTTTAGGTGGAAACTCTTGCCAACACATTGGACGCCATTTGTTGCTGGAGAATTTCTCTCCAGCTCCCACCACCAAGTCCCGCCAGTCTAAGAGCCCACTTATAAAATAAACACACAGACTCTTACATTATTTAAACTGCTTGGCCATTAGCTAAGGCCTGTTATTGTCTAGCTCTTACTCTTATATTTAGCCGATTTCTATTAATTTTTACTTTGCCACATGGCTCATGGCTTACTGGTACCTTATATCTTCCTTGTCCTGATGGCGGCTGGCAGTGTCTCTCTCTCAGCCTTCCACTTCCCCGCTTTATTCTCCTCCTTGCCCCGCCTAAACTTCCTGCCTAGCCAACGGCCAATCAGTGTTTTATTGATTAATTAGCAACACATAAGCCATACATCCCACAGCAGTGCTCTTTTCTCAAAAGCAGAGTGTATTTCTTGTAAGGCGAGCTAGCGTTTGTTTCCTAGTCCTAAATGGAGTTGAATCACATGCAGTTTCTGGTCCTACGAGCAAGAGTTGTTTTCTGGTAAGGAAAGTCACTATTGCGCTCCCATTGCCATACACATTACAAATAGCACTCGCATCTGTTCCCAGGAAGTACAGTGTAATGGACTGAATAGGAGCTACTGTACTGTCAGTTCCCTAAGCAGAGTTGAACTAGATATGGTCCGTGTGAAGGAAGCACAGTTCTTTTGTTCTGATCAAGCTCACTGTTCTGGCCCTATAGGAAACACAGAAGAGTAGAAGAGTGCTCTTTTCTCAAAAGCAGAGTGTTTTTCTTGTAAGGCGAGCTAGCGTTTGTTTCCCAGTCTTAAATGGAGTTGAATCACATGCAGTTTCTGGTCCTAGGAGCAAGAGTTGTTTTCTGGTAAGAAGAGTCACTATTGTGCTCCCATTGTCATACACAGGGCAAATAGTACTGGCGTCTGTTCCCAGCATGTACAGTGTATTGGACTGAAGAAGATCTACTGTTCTTGTCAGTTTCCTAAGCAGAATTGAATAGATATGGCCCATGTGTGCAGGAAGCACAGTTCTTTTGTTCTGAGGAAGCTCACTGTTCTGGCCCTATAGGAAACACAGTATATTGGAAGAATGCTCTTTTCTCAAAAGCAGAGTGTTTTTCTTGTAAGGTGAGCTAGCGTTTCTTTCCCAGTCCTAAATGGAGTTGAGACACATGCAGTTTTTGGTCCTATGAGCAAGTGTTTTTTTCTGGTAAGAACAGTCACTTTTGCACTCCCATTGCCATACACAGTGCAAATAGCACTTGCATCTGTTCCCAGCAAGTACAGTGTATTGGACTGAAGAGGATCTACTGTTCTTGTCAGTTTCCTAAGCAGAATTGAATAGATATGGCCCCTGTGAGCAGGAAGCACAGTTCTTTTGTTCTGAGGAAACTCACTGTTCTGGCTCTATAGGAAACACAGTAGTGTAGAAGAGTGCTCTTTTCTCTAAAGCAGAGTGTGTTTCTTGTAAGGCGAACTAGCGTTTGTTTCCCAGTTCTAAATGGAGTTGAATCACATGCAGTTTCTGGTCCTACGAGCAAGAGTTGTTTTATGGTAAGAATAGTCACTATTGCGCTGCCATTGCCATACACAGGACAAATAGCACTGGCGTCTGTTCCCAGCAAGTACAGTGTATTGGACTGAAGAGGATCTACTGTTCTTGTCAGGTTCCTAATCAGAATTGAACTAGATATGGCCGTGTGTGTAGGAAGCACAGTTCCTTTGTACTGAGCAAGCTCACTGTTTTGACCACAGCGGAAACACAGTAAAGTAGAATAGTGCTCTTTTCTCAAAAGCAGAGGGTGTTTCTTGTAAGGCGAGCTAGCTCTTGTTTCCCAGTCCTAAATGGAGTTGAATCCCATGCAGTTTCTGGTCCTACAAGTAAGAGTTGTGTTCTGGTAAGAAGAGTCACTATTGTGCTGCCATTGCCATACACAGGACAAATAGCACTGTTGTCTGTTCGCAGCAAGTACACTGTATTGGACTGAAGAGGATCTACTGTTCATGTCAGGTTCCTAAGCAGAATTGAACTAGATATGGCCGTGTGTGTAGGAAGCACAGTCTTTTGTTCTGAGCATGCTCACTGTTCTGGCCCTATAGGAAACACAGTAGAGTAGAAGAGTGCTCTTTTCTCAAAAGCAGAGTGTGTTTCTTCTAAGGCGATCTAGCGTTTGTTTCCCAGTCCTAAATGAAGTTGAATCACATGCAGTTTCTTGTCCTATGAGCAAGAGTTGTTTTCTGGTAAAAAGAGTCACTATTGTGCTCCCATTGCAATACACAGTGCAAATAGCACTCGCGTCTGTTTCCAGCAAGTACAGTGTATTGGACTGAAGAGGACCTACTGTTCTTGTCAGTTTCTTAAGCAGAGTTGAACTAGATATGACCCGTGTGTGTAGGAAGAACAGTTCTCTTGTTCTGAGCAAGCGCACTGTTCTGGCCATATAGGAAACACAGTAGAGTAGAAGAGTGCTCTTTTCTCAAAAGCAGAGTGTGTTTCATGTAAGGCGAGCTAGCATTTGTTTCCCAGTCCTAAATGGAGTTGAATCACATGCAGTTTCTGGTCCTACGAGCAAGAGTTGTTTTCTGATAAGGAAAGTCACTATTGCGCTCCCATTGCCATACATAGGGCAAATAGCACTCGGTCCGTTCCCAGCAAGTACAGTGCATCGGACTGAAGAGGAGCTACTGTTCTTGTCAGTTTCCTAAGCAGAGTTGAAATAGATATGGTCCGTGTGTAGGAAGCAAAGTTTTCTGTTCTGAGCAAGCTCACTGTTTGGACCCCATAGGAAACACAGTAGAGTAGAAGAGTGCTCTTTTCTCGAATGCAGAATGTGTTTCTTGTAAGGCGAGCTAGTGTTTGTTTCCCAGTCCTAAATAGAGTTGAATCACATGCAGTTTCTGGTCCTACGAGCAAGAGTTGTTTTCTGGTAAGAAGAGTCACTATTGTGCTCCCATTGCCATACACAGTGCAAATAGCACTCGCGTCTATTCCCAGCAAGTACAGTGTATTGGACTGAAGAGGACCTACTGTTCTTGTCAGTTTCGTAAGCAGAGTTGAACTAGATATGACCCGTGTGTGTAGGAAGAACAGTTCTCTTGTTCTGAGCAAGCGCACTGTTCTGGCCCTATAGGAAACACAGTAGAGTAGAAGAGTGCTCTTTTCTCAAAAGCAGAGTGTGTTTCATGTAAGGCGAGCTAGCATTTGTTTCCCAGTCCTAAATGGAGTTGAATCACATGCAGTTTCTGGTCTTACGAGCAAGAGATATTTTCTGATAAGGAAAGTCACTATTGCGCTCCCATTGCCATACATAGTGCAAATAGCACTCGGTCCGTTCCCAGCAAGTACAGTGCATCGGACTGAAGAGGAGCTACTGTTCTTGTCAGTTTCCTAAGCAGAGTTGAACTAGATATGGTCCGTGTGTAGGAAGCAAAGTTTTCTGTTCTGAGCAAGCTCACTGTTTGGACCCCATAGGAAACACAGTAGAGTAGAAGAGTGCTCTTTTCTCGAATGCAGAATGTGTTTCTTGTAAGGCGAGCTAGTGTTTGTTTCCCAGTCCTAAATGGAGTTGAATCACATGCAGTTTTGGGTCCTACGAGCAAGAGTTGTTTTCTGGTAAGAAGAGTCACTATTGCACTCCCATTGCCATACACAGTGCAAATAGCACTTGCATCTGTTCCCAGCAAGTACAGTGTATTGGACTGAAGAGAATCTACTGTTCTTGTCTGTTTCCTAAGCAGAGTTGAACAAGATATGGCCCGTGTGTGTAGGAAGCACAGTTCTTTTGTTCTGAGGAAGCTCACTGTTCGGATCCCATAGGAGACTCAGTAGAGTAGAAGAGTACTCTTTTCTCAAAAGCAGAGTGTGTTTCATGTAAGGCGAGCTAGCATTTGTTTCCAAGTCCTAAATGGAGTTGAATCACATGCAGTTTCTGGTCCTACGAGCAAGAGTTGTTTTCTGGTAAGAAGAGTCCCTATTGCGCTCCCATTGTCATACACAGAGCAAATAGTCCTGGCGTCTTTCCTAGCATGTACAGTGAATTGGACTGAAGAGGAGCTACTGTTCTTGTCAGTTTCCTAAGCAGAGTTGAACTAGATATGGCCCGTGTGTGTAGGAAGCACAGTTCTTTTGTTCTGAGCAAGCGCACTGTTCTGGCCATATAGGAAACACAGTAGAGTAGAAGAGTGCTCTTTTCTCAAAAGCAGAGTGTGTTTCATGTAAGGCGAGCTAGCATTTGTTTCCCAGTCCTAAATGGAGTTGAATCACATGCAGTTTCTGGTCCTACGAGCAAGAGTTGTTTTCTGATAAGGAAAGTCACTATTGCGCTCCCATTGCCATACATAGGGCAAATAGCACTCGGTCCGTTCCCAGCAAGTACAGTGCATCGGACTGAAGAGGAGCTACTGTTCTTGTCAGTTTCCTAAGCAGAGTTGAAATAGATATGGTCCGTGTGTAGGAAGCAAAGTTTTCTGTTCTGAGCAAGCTCACTGTTTGGACCCCATAGGAAACACAGTAGAGTAGAAGAGTGCTCTTTTCTCGAATGCAGAATGTGTTTCTTGTAAGGCGAGCTAGTGTTTGTTTCCCAGTCCTAAATAGAGTTGAATCACATGCAGTTTCTGGTCCTACGAGCAAGAGTTGTTTTCTGGTAAGAAGAGTCACTATTGTGCTCCCATTGCCATACACAGTGCAAATAGCACTCGCGTCTATTCCCAGCAAGTACAGTGTATTGGACTGAAGAGGACCTACTGTTCTTGTCAGTTTCGTAAGCAGAGTTGAACTAGATATGACCCGTGTGTGTAGGAAGAACAGTTCTCTTGTTCTGAGCAAGCGCACTGTTCTGGCCCTATAGGAAACACAGTAGAGTAGAAGAGTGCTCTTTTCTCAAAAGCAGAGTGTGTTTCATGTAAGGCGAGCTAGCATTTGTTTCCCAGTCCTAAATGGAGTTGAATCACATGCAGTTTCTGGTCCTACGAGCAAGAGATATTTTCTGATAAGGAAAGTCACTATTGCGCTCCCATTGCCATACATAGTGCAAATAGCACTCGGTCCGTTCCCAGCAAGTACAGTGCATCGGACTGAAGAGGAGCTACTGTTCTTGTCAGTTTCCTAAGCAGAGTTGAACTAGATATGGTCCGTGTGTAGGAAGCAAAGTTTTCTGTTCTGAGCAAGCTCACTGTTTGGACCCCATAGGAAACACAGTAGAGTAGAAGAGTGCTCTTTTCTCGAATGCAGAATGTGTTTCTTGTAAGGCGAGCTAGTGTTTGTTTCCCAGTCCTAAATGGAGTTGAATCACATGCAGTTTTGGGTCCTACGAGCAAGAGTTGTTTTCTGGTAAGAAGAGTCACTATTGCACTCCCATTGCCATACACAGTGCAAATAGCACTTGCATCTGTTCCCAGCAAGTACAGTGTATTGGACTGAAGAGAATCTACTGTTCTTGTCTGTTTCCTAAGCAGAGTTGAACAAGATATGGCCCGTGTGTGTAGGAAGCACAGTTCTTTTGTTCTGAGCAAGCTCACTGTTCGGATCCCATAGGAGACTCAGTAGAGTAGAAGAGTACTCTTTTCTCAAAAGCAGAGTGTGTTTCATGTAAGGCGAGCTAGCATTTGTTTCCAAGTCCTAAATGGAGTTGAATCACATGCAGTTTCTGGTCCTACGAGCAAGAGTTGTTTTCTGGTAAGAAGAGTCCCTATTGCGCTCCCATTGTCATACACAGAGCAAATAGTCCTGGCGTCTTTCCTAGCATGTACAGTGAATTGGACTGAAGAGGAGCTACTGTTCTTGTCAGTTTCCTAAGCAGAGTTGAACTAGATATGGCCCGTGTGTGTAGGAAGCACAGTTCTTTTGTTCTGAGCAAGCTCACTGTTCCCACCCATAGGAAACACAGTAGAGTAGAAGAGTGCTCTTTTCTCAAAATCAGAGTGTGTTTCATGTAAGGCGAGCTAGCATTTGTTTCCCAGTCCTAAATGGAGTTGAATCACATGCAGTTTCTGGCCTACGAGCAAGAGTTGTTTTCTGGTAAGAAAAGTCACTATTGCACTCCCATTGCCATACACAGTGCAAATAGCACTCGCGTGTGTTCCCAGCTAGTACAGGGTATCGTACTGAAGAGGAGCTACTGTTTTTGTCAGTTTCCTCAGCAGAGTTGAACTAGATATGGCCCGTGTGTTTAGGAAGCACAGCTTTTTTTTTCTGAGCAAGATCACTGTTCTGGCCCTATAGGAAACACTTTAGAGTATAAGGGGGCTTTTTTCTCAAAAGCAGAGTGTGTTTCTTGTAATGCGAGCTTGCGTTTGTTTCCCAGTCGTAAATGGAGTTGAATCTCATGCAGTTTCTGGTCCTATGAGCAAGAGTTGTTTTCTGGTAAGAAGAGTCACTATTGTGCTCCCATTGCCAAACACAGTGCAAATAGCACTCACGTCTGTTCCCAGCAAGTACAGTGTATCGGACTGAAGAGTAGCTACTGTTGTTGTCAGTTTCCTAATCAGAGTTGAACGAGATATGGCCCGTGTGTGTAGGAAGCTCAGTTCTTTTGTTCTGAGCAAGCTCACTGTTTGGACCACATAGGAAACACAGTAGAGTAGAAGAGTGCTCTTTTCTCAAAAGCAGGGTGTGTTTCTTGTAAGGCGAGCTAGTGTTTGTTTCCCAGTTTTAAATGGAGTTGAATCACATGCAGTTTCTGGTCCTACGAGCAAGAGTTGTTTTCTGGTAAGGAAAGTCACTATTGCGCTCCCATTGCCATACACAGTGCAAATAGCACTCGCGTCTGTTCCCAGCAATTACAGTGTATCGGACTGAAGAGGAGCTACTGTTCTTGTCAGTTTCCTAAGCAGAGTTGAACTAGATATGGTCCGTGTGTAGGAAGCAATGCTTTCTGTTCTGAGCAAGCTCACTGTTTGGACCCATAGGAAACACAGTAGAGTAGAAGAGTGCTCTTTTCTCAAATGCAGAATGTGTTTCTTGTAAGGCGAGCTAGTGTTTGTTTCCCAGTCCTGAATGGAGTTGAATCACATGCAGTTTTGGGTCCTATGAGCAAGAGTTGTTTTCTGGTAAGAAGAGTCACTATTGCACTGCCATTGCCATACAAAAGACAATTAGCACTGGCGTCTGCTCCCAGCAAGTACAGTGTATTGGGCTGAAGAGGATCTACTGTTCTTGTCAGGTTTATAAGCAGAATTGAACTAGATATGTCCATGTGTGTAGGAAGCACAGTTTTTTTTGTTCTGAGCAAGGTCACTGTTCGGACCCCATAGGAAACACAGTAGAGTAGAGGAGTGCTCTTTTCTCTAAAGCAGAGTGTGTTTCTTGTAAGGCGAGCTAGCATTTTTTTCCCAGTCCTAAATGGAGTTGAATCACATGCAGTTTCTGGTCCTACGAGCAAGAGTTGTTTTATGGTAAGAATAGTCACTATTGCGCTGCCATTGCCATACACAGGACAAATAGCACTGGCGTCTGTTCCCACCAAGTACAGTGTACTGGACTGAAGAGGATCTACTGTTCTTGTCAGGTTCCTAATCAGAATTGAACTAGATATGGCCGTGTGTGTAGGAAGCACAGTTTTTTTGTTCTGAGCAAGGTCAATGTCTGGCCCTACAGGAAACACAGTAGAGTAGAAGAGTGCTCTTTTCTCAAAAGCAGAGGATGTCTCTTGTAAGGCGAGCTAGCATTTATTTCCCAGTCCTAAATGGAGTTGAATCCCATGCAGTTTCTGGTCCTACTAGCAACAGTTGTGTTCTGGTAAGAAGAGTCACTATTGTGCTGCCTCATTGCCATACACAGGACAAATAGCACTGTTGTCTGTTCCCAGCAAGTACACTGTATTGGACTGAGAGGATCTACTCTTCATGTCAGGTTCCTAAGCAGAATTGAACTACATATGGCCGTATGTGTAGGAAGCACAGTTCTTTTGTTCTGAGCAAGCTCACTGTTCTGGCCCTATAGGAAACACAGTAGAGTAGAAGAGTGCTCTTTTCTCAAAAGCAGAGTGTGTTTCTTGTAAGGCGAGCTAGTGTTTGTTTCCCAGTCCTAAATGGAGTTGAATCACATGCAGTTTTGGGTCCTACGAGCAAGAGTTGTTTTCTGGTAAGAAGAGTCACTATTGCACTCCCATTGCCATACACAGTGCAAATAGCACTTGCATCTGTTCCCAGCAAGTACAGTGTATTGGACTGAAGAGAATCTACTGTTCTTGTCTGTTTCCTAAGCAGAGTTGAACAAGATATGGCCCGTGTGTGTAGGAAGCACAGTTCTTTTGTTCTGAGGAAGCTCACTGTTCGGATCCATAGGAGACTCAGTAGAGTAGAAGAGTACTCTTTTCTCAAAAGCAGAGTGTGTTTCATGTAAGGCGAGCTAGCATTTGTTTTCCAAGTCCTAAATGGAGTTGAATCACATGCAGTTTCTGGTCCTACGAGCAAGAGTGTTTTCTGGTAAGAAGAGTCCCTATTGCGCTCCCATTGTCATACACAGAGCAAATAGTCCTGGCGTCTTTCCTAGCATGTACAGTGAATTGGACTGAAGAGGAGCTACTGTTCTTGTCAGTTTCCTAAGCAGAGTTGAACTAGATATGGCCCGTGTGTGTAGGAAGCACAGTTCTTTTGTTCTGAGCAAGCGCACTGTTCTGGCCATATAGGAAACACAGTAGAGTAGAAGAGTGCTCTTTTCTCAAAAGCAGAGTGTGTTTCATGTAAGGCGAGCTAGCATTTGTTTCCCAGTCCTAAATGGAGTTGAATCACATGCAGTTTCTGGTCCTACGAGCAAGAGTTGTTTTCTGATAAGGAAAGTCACTATTGCGCTCCCATTGCCATACATAGGGCAAATAGCACTCGGTCCGTTCCCAGCAAGTACAGTGCATCGGACTGAAGAGGAGCTACTGTTCTTGTCAGTTTCCTAAGCAGAGTTGAAATAGATATGGTCCGTGTGTAGGAAGCAAAGTTTTCTGTTCTGAGCAAGCTCACTGTTTGGACCCCATAGGAAACACAGTAGAGTAGAAGAGTGCTCTTTTCTCGAATGCAGAATGTGTTTCTTGTAAGGCGAGCTAGTGTTTGTTTCCCAGTCCTAAATAGAGTTGAATCACATGCAGTTTCTGGTCCTACGAGCAAGAGTTGTTTTCTGGTAAGAAGAGTCACTATTGTGCTCCCATTGCCATACACAGTGCAAATAGCACTCGCGTCTATTCCCAGCAAGTACAGTGTATTGGACTGAAGAGGACCTACTGTTCTTGTCAGTTTCGTAAGCAGAGTTGAACTAGATATGACCCGTGTGTGTAGGAAGAACAGTTCTCTTGTTCTGAGCAAGCGCACTGTTCTGGCCCTATAGGAAACACAGTAGAGTAGAAGAGTGCTCTTTTCTCAAAAGCAGAGTGTGTTTCATGTAAGGCGAGCTAGCATTTGTTTCCCAGTCCTAAATGGAGTTGAATCACATGCAGTTTCTGGTCCTACGAGCAAGAGATATTTTCTGATAAGGAAAGTCACTATTGCGCTCCCATTGCCATACATAGTGCAAATAGCACTCGGTCCGTTCCCAGCAAGTACAGTGCATCGGACTGAAGAGGAGCTACTGTTCTTGTCAGTTTCCTAAGCAGAGTTGAACTAGATATGGTCCGTGTGTAGGAAGCAAAGTTTTCTGTTCTGAGCAAGCTCACTGTTTGGACCCCATAGGAAACACAGTAGAGTAGAAGAGTGCTCTTTTCTCGAATGCAGAATGTGTTTCTTGTAAGGCGAGCTAGTGTTTGTTTCCCAGTCCTAAATGGAGTTGAATCACATGCAGTTTTGGGTCCTACGAGCAAGAGTTGTTTTCTGGTAAGAAGAGTCACTATTGCACTCCCATTGCCATACACAGTGCAAATAGCACTTGCATCTGTTCCCAGCAAGTACAGTGTATTGGACTGAAGAGAATCTACTGTTCTTGTCTGTTTCCTAAGCAGAGTTGAACAAGATATGGCCCGTGTGTGTAGGAAGCACAGTTCTTTTGTTCTGAGCAAGCTCACTGTTCGGATCCCATAGGAGACTCAGTAGAGTAGAAGAGTACTCTTTTCTCAAAAGCAGAGTGTGTTTCATGTAAGGCGAGCTAGCATTTGTTTCCAAGTCCTAAATGGAGTTGAATCACATGCAGTTTCTGGTCCTACGAGCAAGAGTTGTTTTCTGGTAAGAAGAGTCCCTATTGCGCTCCCATTGTCATACACAGAGCAAATAGTCCTGGCGTCTTTCCTAGCATGTACAGTGAATTGGACTGAAGAGGAGCTACTGTTCTTGTCAGTTTCCTAAGCAGAGTTGAACTAGATATGGCCCGTGTGTGTAGGAAGCACAGTTCTTTTGTTCTGAGCAAGCTCACTGTTCCCACCCATAGGAAACACAGTAGAGTAGAAGAGTGCTCTTTTCTCAAAATCAGAGTGTGTTTCATGTAAGGCGAGCTAGCATTTGTTTCCCAGTCCTAAATGGAGTTGAATCACATGCAGTTTCTGGCCTACGAGCAAGAGTTGTTTTCTGGTAAGAAAAGTCACTATTGCACTCCCATTGCCATACACAGTGCAAATAGCACTCGCGTGTGTTCCCAGCTAGTACAGGGTATCGTACTGAAGAGGAGCTACTGTTTTTGTCAGTTTCCTCAGCAGAGTTGAACTAGATATGGCCCGTGTGTTTAGGAAGCACAGCTTTTTTTTTCTGAGCAAGATCACTGTTCTGGCCCTATAGGAAACACTTTAGAGTATAAGGGGGCTTTTTTCTCAAAAGCAGAGTGTGTTTCTTGTAATGCGAGCTTGCGTTTGTTTCCCAGTCGTAAATGGAGTTGAATCTCATGCAGTTTCTGGTCCTATGAGCAAGAGTTGTTTTCTGGTAAGAAGAGTCACTATTGTGCTCCCATTGCCAAACACAGTGCAAATAGCACTCACGTCTGTTCCCAGCAAGTACAGTGTATCGGACTGAAGAGTAGCTACTGTTGTTGTCAGTTTCCTAATCAGAGTTGAACGAGATATGGCCCGTGTGTGTAGGAAGCTCAGTTCTTTTGTTCTGAGCAAGCTCACTGTTTGGACCACATAGGAAACACAGTAGAGTAGAAGAGTGCTCTTTTCTCAAAAGCAGGGTGTGTTTCTTGTAAGGCGAGCTAGTGTTTGTTTCCCAGTTTTAAATGGAGTTGAATCACATGCAGTTTCTGGTCCTACGAGCAAGAGTTGTTTTCTGGTAAGGAAAGTCACTATTGCGCTCCCATTGCCATACACAGTGCAAATAGCACTCGCGTCTGTTCCCAGCAATTACAGTGTATCGGACTGAAGAGGAGCTACTGTTCTTGTCAGTTTCCTAAGCAGAGTTGAACTAGATATGGTCCGTGTGTAGGAAGCAATGCTTTCTGTTCTGAGCAAGCTCACTGTTTGGACCCCATAGGAAACACAGTAGAGTAGAAGAGTGCTCTTTTCTCAAATGCAGAATGTGTTTCTTGTAAGGCGAGCTAGTGTTTGTTTCCCAGTCCTGAATGGAGTTGAATCACATGCAGTTTTGGGTCCTATGAGCAAGAGTTGTTTTCTGGTAAGAAGAGTCACTATTGCACTGCCATTGCCATACAAAAGACAATTAGCACTGGCGTCTGCTCCCAGCAAGTACAGTGTATTGGGCTGAAGAGGATCTACTGTTCTTGTCAGGTTTATAAGCAGAATTGAACTAGATATGTCCATGTGTGTAGGAAGCACAGTTTTTTTGTTCTGAGCAAGGTCACTGTTCGGACCCCATAGGAAACACAGTAGAGTAGAGGAGTGCTCTTTTCTCTAAAGCAGAGTGTGTTTCTTGTAAGGCGAGCTAGCATTTTTTTCCCAGTCCTAAATGGAGTTGAATCACATGCAGTTTCTGGTCCTACGAGCAAGAGTTGTTTTATGGTAAGAATAGTCACTATTGCGCTGCCATTGCCATACACAGGACAAATAGCACTGGCGTCTGTTCCCACCAAGTACAGTGTACTGGACTGAAGAGGATCTACTGTTCTTGTCAGGTTCCTAATCAGAATTGAACTAGATATGGCCGTGTGTGTAGGAAGCACAGTTTTTTTGTTCTGAGCAAGGTCAATGTTCTGGCCCTACAGGAAACACAGTAGAGTAGAAGAGTGCTCTTTTCTCAAAAGCAGAGGATGTCTCT
The DNA here is from genome assembly GCF_949786415.1 of Peromyscus eremicus. Lineage (NCBI taxonomy): Eukaryota > Metazoa > Chordata > Mammalia > Rodentia > Cricetidae > Peromyscus > Peromyscus eremicus. The sequence goes on from NW_026734473.1 coordinate 330,923, forward strand.
TGTAAGGCGAGCTAGCATTTATTTCCCAGTCCTAAATGGAGTTGAATCCCATGCAGTTTCTGGTCCTACTAGCAACAGTTGTGTTCTGGTAAGAAGAGTCACTATTGTGCTGCCATTGCCATACACAGGACAAATAGCACTGTTGTCTGTTCCCAGCAAGTACACTGTATTGGACTGAAGAGGATCTACTCTTCATGTCAGGTTCCTAAGCAGAATTGAACTACATATGGCCGTATGTGTAGGAAGCACAGTTCTTTTGTTCTGAGCAAGCTCACTGTTCTGGCCCTATAGGAAACACAGTAGAGTAGAAGAGTGCTCTTTTCTCAAAAGCAGAGTGTGTTTCTTGTAAGGCGAGCTAGTGTTTTTTTTCCCAGTCCTAAATGGAGTTGAATCACATGCAGTTTCTGGTCCTATGAACAAGAGTTGTTTTCTGGTAAGGAAAGTCACTATTGTGTTCCCATTGCCATACACAGTGCAAAGAGCACTCGCTTCTGTTCCCAGCAAGTACAGTGTATCGGACTGAAGAGGAGCTACTGTTCTTGTCAGTTTCCTAAGCAGAGTTGAACTAGATATGGCCCGTGTGAAGGAAGCACAGTTCTTTTGTTCTGATCAAGCTCACTCTTCTGGCCCTATAGGAAACACAGTACAGTAGAAGAGTGCTCTTTTCTCAAAAGCAGAGTGTATTTCTTGTAAGGCGAGCTTGCGTTTCTTTCCCAGTCCTAAATGGAGTTCAGACACATGCAGTTTCTGGTCCTACGAGCAAGAGTTTTTTTCTGGTAAGAAGAGTCACTATTGCACTCCCATTGCCATACACAGTGCAAATAGCACTTGCATCTGTTCCCAGCAAGTACAGTGTATTGGACTGAAGAGGATCCACTGTTCTGGTCAGTTTCCTAAGCAGAGTTGAACTAGATATGGCCCGTGTGTGTAGGAAGCACAGTTCTTTTGTTCTGAGCAAGCTCACTATTCGGATCCCATAGGAGACTCAGTAGAGTAGAAGAGTACTCTTTTCTCAAAAGCAGAGTGTGTTTCATGTAAGGCGAGCTAGCATTTGTTTCCCAGTCCTAAATGGAGTTGAATCACATGCAGTTTCTGGTCCTATGAGCAAGAGTTGTTTTCTGGTAAGAAGTGTCCCTATTGCGCTCCCATTGTCATACACAGAGCAAATAGTCCTGGCGTCTGTTCCTAGCATTTACAGTGAATTGGACTGAAGAGGAGATACTGTTCTTGTCAGTTTCCTAAGCAGAGTTGAACTAGATATGGCCCGTGTGTGTAGGAAGCACAGTTCTTTTGTTCTGAGCAAGCTCACTGTTCCAACCCATAGGAAACACAGTAGAGTAGAAGAGTGCTCTTTTCTCAAAAGCAGAGTGTGTTTCATGTAAGGCGAGCTAGCATTTGTTTCCCAGTCCTAAATGGAGTTGAATCACATGCAGTTTCTGGTCCTATGAGCAAGAGTTGTTTTCTGGTAAGAAAAGTCACTATTGCGCTCCCATTACCATACAGAGTGCAAATAGCACTCGCGTGTGTTCCCAGCTAGTACAGGGTATCGTACTGAAGAGGAGCTACTGTTTTTGTCAGTTTCCTAAGCAGAGTTGAACTAGATATGGCCCGTGTGTGTAGGAAGCACAGCTTTTTTTTTCTGAGCAAGATCACTGTTCTGGCCATATAGGAAACACTTTAGAGTATAAGAGGGCTCTTTTCTCAAAAGCAGAGTGTGTTTCTTGTAATGCGAGCTAGCGTTTGTTTCCCAGTCCTAAATGGAGTTGAATCTCATACAGTTTCTGGTCCTACGAGCAAGAGTTGTTTTCTGGTAAGAAGAGTCACTATTGTGCTCCCATTGCCATACACAGTGCAAATAGCACTCGCGTCTGTTCCCAGCAATTACAGTGTATCGGACTGAAGAGGAGCTACTGTTCTTGTCAGTTTCATAAGCAGAGTTGAACTAGATATGGTCCATGTGTAGGAAGCAAAGTTTTCTGTTCTGAGCAAGCTCACTGTTTGGACCCGAAAGGAAACACAGTAGAGTAGATGAGTGCTCTTTTCTCAAAAGCAGAGTGTATTTCTTGTAAGGCGAGCTAGCATTTGTTTCCCAGTCATAAATGGAGTTGAATCCCATGCAGTTTCTGTTCCTATGAGCAAGAGTTGTTTTCTGGTAAGGAAAGTCACTATGGCGCTCCCATTGCCATACACAGTGCAAATAGCCCTCGCGTGTGTTCCCAGCTAGTACAATGTACCGGACTGAAGAGGAGCTACTGTTTTTGTCAGTTTCCTAAGCAGAGTTGAACTAGATATGGCCCGTGTGTGTAGGAAGCACAGTTTTTTTTTTTTTTCTGAGCAAGCTCACTGTTCTGGCCCTATAGGAAACACTTTAGAGTATAAGAGGGCTCTTTTCTCAGAAGCAGAGTGTGTTTCTTGTAATGCGAGCTAGCATTTGTTTCCCAGTCGTAAATGGAGTTGAGTCATATGCAGTTTCTGGTCCGAGGAACAAGAGTTGTTTTCTGGTAAGAAGAGTCAATATTGCGCTCCCATTGTCATACACTGGGCAAATAGTACTGGCGTCTGTTCCCAGCATGTACAGTGTAGTGGACTGAAGAGTATCTACTGTTCTTGTCAGTTTCCTAAGCAGAATTGAATAGATATGGCACCTGTGTGCAGGAGGCACAGTTCTTTTGTTCTGAGGAAGCTCACTCATCTGGCCCTATAGGAAACACAGTATACTAGAAGAATGCTCTTTTGTCAAAAGCAAAGAGTTTTTCTTGTTAGGCGAGCTAGCATTTCTTTCCCAGTCCTAAATGGAGTTGAGACACATGCAGTTTTTGGTCCTATGAGCAAGAGTTTTTTTCTGGTAAGAAGAGTCACTATTGCACTCTCATTGCCATACACAGTGCAAATAGCACTTGCATCTGTTCCCAGCAAGTACAGTGTATTGGACTGAAGAGGATCTACTGTTCTTGTCAGTTTTTTAAGCAGAGTTGAATAGATATGGCCCGTGTGTGTAGGAAGCACAGTTCTTTTGTTCTGAGCAAGCTCACTGTTCGGACCCCATAGGAAACTCAGTAGAGTAGAAGAGTGCTCTTTTCTCAAAAGCAGAGTGTGTTTCATGTAAGGCGAGCTAGCATTTGTTTCCCAGTCCTAAATGGAGTTGAATCACATGCAGTTTCTGGTCCTACAAGCAAGAGTTGTTTTCTGGTAAGAAGAGTCACTATTGCGCTCCCATTGTCATACACAGGGCAAATAGCACTCGCGTCTCTTCCCAGCAAGTACAGTGTATTGGACCGAAGAGGATCTACTATTCTTGTCAGTTTCCTAAGCAGAATTGAACTAGATATGACCGTGTGTGTAGGAAGCACAGTTCTTTTGTTCTGAGCAAGCTCACTGTTTGGACCCCATTGTAAACACAGTAGAGTAGAAGAGTGCTCTTTTCTCAAAAGCAGAGTGTGTTTCTTGTAAGGCGAGCTAGCCTTTGTTTCCCAGTCCTAAATGGAGTTGAATCACATGCAGTTTCTGGTCTTACGAGCAAGAGTTGTTTTCTGGTAAGAAGAGTCACTATTGTGCTCCAATTGTCATACACAGGGCAAATAGCACTGGCGTCTGTTCCCAGTGTGTACAGTGTATTGGACTGAACAGGATCTACCGTTCTTGTCAGGTTCCTAAGCAGAGTTGAACTGGATATGGCCGTGTGTGTAGGAAGCACAGTTCTTTTGTTCTGAGCAAGCTCACTGTTCTGGCACTATAGGAAACAGAGTAGAGTAGAACAGTGCTCTTTTCTCAAAAGCTGAGTGTGTTTCTTGTAAGGCGATCCAGCGTTTGTTTCCCAGTACTAAATGGAGTGGATTCACATGCAGTTTCTGGTCTTACGAGCAAGAGTTGTTTTCTGGTAAGGAAGTAACTATTGTGCTCCCATTGCCATACACAGTGCAAATAGCACTCGCGTCTGTTCCCAGGAATTACAATGTATCGGACTGACGAGGAGCTACTGTTCTTGTCAGTTTCCTAAGCAGAGTTGAACTAGATATGGTCCATGTGTAGGAAGCACAGTTCTTTGGTTCTGAGCAAGCTCACTGTTCTGGCACTATAGGAAACAGAGTAGAGTAGAAGAGTGCTCTTTTCTCTAAAGCAGAGTGTGTTTCTTGTAAGGCGAGCTAGCGTTTGTTTACCAGTCCTAAATGGAGTTGAATCACATGCAGTTTCTGGTGCTACGAGCAAGAGTTTTTTTATGGTAAGAATAGTCACTATTGCGCTGCCCTTGCCATACACAGGACAAATAGCACTGGCGTCTGTTCCCAGCAAGTACAGTGTATTGGACTGAACAGGATCTACTGTTCTGGTCAAATTCCTAATCAGAATTGAACTAGATATGGCCGTGTGTGTATGAAGCACAGTTCTTTTGTTCTGAGCAAGCTCACTGTTCTGGCCCTACAGGAAACACTTTAGAGTAGAAGAGGGCTCTTTTCTCAAAAGCAGAGTGTGTTTCTTGTAAGGCGAGCTAGTGTTTGTTTCCCAGTCCTAAATGGAGTTGAATCCCACGCAGTTTCTGGTCCTAGGAGCAAGAGTTGTTTCTGGTAAGAAGAGTCACTATGGCACTGCCATTGCCATACACAGGACAAATAGCACTGGCGTCTGTTCCCAGGAAGTAGAGTGTATTGGACTGAAGAGGATCTACTGTTCTTGTCAGGTTTATAAGCAGAATTGAAGTAGATATGGCCGTGTGTGTAGGAAGCACAGTTTTTTTGTTCTGAGCAAGCTCACTGTTCTGGCCCTATAGGAAACACAGTAGAGTAGAAGAGTGCTCTTTTCTCAAAAGCAGAGTGTATTTCTTGTAAGGCCAGCTAGCGTTTGTTTCCCAGTCCTAAATGGAGTTGAATCACATGCAGTTTCCTGTCCTACGAGCAAGAGTTGTTTTCTGGTAAGGAAGTCACTATTGTGCTCCCATTGCAATACACAGTACAAATAGCTCTCGCGTCTGTTCCCAGCAAGTACAGTGTATCTGACTGAAGAGGAGCTACTGTTCTTGTCAGTTTCCTAATCAGAGTTGAATGAGATATGGCCCGTGTGTGTAGGAAGCACAGTTCTTTTGTTCTGAGTAAGCTCACTGTTTGGACCCCATAGGAAACACAGTAGAGTAGAAGAGTGCTCTTTTCTCTAAAGCGAGTGTTTTTCTTGTAAGGTGAGCTCACGTTTGTTTCCCAGTCCTAAATGGAGTTGAGTCACATACAGTTTTTTGTCCTACGAGCAAGAGTTGTTTTCTGGTAAGAAGAGTCACTATTGCGCTCCAATTGCCATACACAGTGCAAATAGTACTCGCGTCTGTTAACTTCAAGTACAGTGTATTGGACTGATTAGGAGCTACTGTTCTTGTCAGTTTCCTCAGCACAGTTGAACTAGATATGGTCCGTGTGTGTAGGAAGCACAGTTCTTTTGTTCTGAGCAAGCTCACTGTTTGGACCCCGTAGGAAACACAGTAGAGTAGAAGAGTGCTCTTTTCTCAAAAGCAGAGTGTGTTTCTTGTAAGGCGAGCTAGCCTTTGTTTCCCAGTCCTAAATGGAGTTGAATCCCATGCAGTTTCTGGTCCTACGAGCAAGAGTTGTTTTCTGGTAAGAAGAGTCACTATTGTGCTCCAATTGTCATACACAGGGCAAATAGCACTGGCGTCTGTTCCCAGTATGTACAGTGTATTGGACTGAACAGGATCTACTGTTCTTGTCAGGTTCCTAAGCAGAGTTGAACTGGATATGGCCCTGTGTGTAGGAAGCACAGTTCTTTTGTTCTGAGCAAGCTCACTGTTCTGGCACTATAGGAAACACAGTAGAGTAGAACAGTGCTCTTTTCTCAAAAGCTGAGTGTGTTTCTTGTAAGGCGATCCAGCGTTTGTTTCCCAGTCCTAAATGGAGTTGATTCACATGCAGTTTCTAGTCCTACGAGCAAGAGTTGTTTTCTGGTAAGGAAGTCACTATTGTGCTCCCATTGACATAAACAGTGCAAATAGCACTCGCGTCTGTTCCCAGCAAGTACAGTGTATCAGACTGAAGAGGAGCTACTGTTCTTGTCAGTTTCCTAAGCAGAGTTGAAAGAGATATGGCCCGTGTGTGAAGGAAGCACAGTTCTTTTGTTCTGAGCAAGCTCACTGTTTGGACCACATAGGAAACACAGTAGAGTAGAAGAGTGCTCTTTTCTCAAAAGCAGAGTGTGTTTCTTGTAATGCGAGCTAGCATTTGTTTCCCAGTCCTAAATGGAGTTGAATCCCATGCAGTTTCTGGTCCTACAAGCAAGAGTTTTTTTTTCTCATAAGCTAAGTCACTTTGCGCTCCCATTGCCATACACAGTGCAAATAGCACTCGCGTCTGTTCCCAGCAATTACAGTGTATCGGACTGAAGAGGAGCTACTGTTCTTGTCAGTTTCCTAAGCAGAGATGAACTAGATATGGCCCGTGTGTAGGAAGCACAGTTCTTTTGTTCTGAGCAAGCTCACTGTTCTGGCCCTACAGGAAACACAGTAGAGTAGAAGAGTGCTCTTTTCTCTAAAGCAGAGTGTGTTTCTTGTAAGGCGAGCTAGCGTTTGTTTCCCAGTCCTAAATGGAGTTGAATCACATGCAGTTTCTGGTCCTACGAGCAAGAGTTGTTTTCTGGTAAGAAGAGTCACTATTGCGCTGCCATTGCCATACACACGACAAATAGCACAAGCGTCTGTTGCCAGGAAATACAGTGTATTGGACTGAAGAGGATCTACTGTTCTTGTCAGGTTTATAAGCAGAATTGAACTAGATATCGCCGTGTGTGTAGGAAGCACAGTTTTTTCGTTCTGAGCAAGTTCACTGTTCGGACCCCATAGGAAACACAGTAGAGTAGAAGAGTGCTCTTTTCTCTAAAGCAGATTGTGTTTCTTGTAAGGCGAGCTAGCAATTGTTTCCCAGTCCTAAATGGCGTTGAATCACATACAGTTTCTGGTCCTACGAGCAACAGTTGTTTTCTGGTAAGGAAAGTCACTATTGCGCTCCCATTGACATACACAGTGCAAATAGCACTCACGTCTGTTCCCAGCAAGTACAGTGTATCGGACTGAGGAGGAGCTACTGTTCTTGTCAATTTCCTAAGCAGAGTTTAACGAGATATGTCCCGCGTGTTTAGGAAGCACAGTTCTTTTGTTCTGAGCAAGCTCACTGTTTGGACACCATAGGAAACACAGTAGAGTAGAAGAGTGCTCTTTTCTCAAAAGCAGAGTGTGTTTCTTGTAAGGCGAGCTAGCGTTTGTTTCCCAGTCCTAAATGGAGTTGAATCACATGCAGTTTCTGGTCCTACAAGCAAGAGTTGTTTTCTGGTAAGAAGAGTCACTATTGAGCTGCCATTTCCATACACAGGACAAATAACACTGGCGTCTTTTCCCAGCAAGTACAGTGTATTGGATGGAAGAGGATCTACTGTTCTTGTCAGGTTCCTAAGCAGACTTGAACTAGATATGGCCGTGTGTAGGAAGCACAGTTTTTTTGTTCTGAGCAAGCTCACTGTTCAGAACCCATAGGAAACACAGTAGAGTATAGAGTGCTCTTTCCTCAAAAGCAGAGTGTGTTTCTTGGAAGGCGAGCTTGTGATGGTTCTCAGTCATAAATGGAGTTGAGTCACATGCAGTTTTTTGTTCTACGAGCAAGAGTTGTTTTCTGGTAAGACGAGTCACTATTGTGCTCCAATAGCCTTACACAGTGCAAATAGCACTTGCGTCTGTTCCCCGCAAGTACAGTGTATTGGACTGAAGAGGAGCTACTGTTCTTGTCACTTTCCTAAGCAGAGTTGAACTAGATATGGCCCGTATGTGTAGGAAGCACAGTTCTTTTGTTCTGAGCAAGCTCACTGTTCGGACCCCATAGGAAAGACAGTGGAGTAGAAGTGTGCTCTTTTCTCAAAAGCAGAGTGTGTTTCATGTAAGGCGAGCTAGCATTTGTTTCCCAGGCCTAAATTGATTTGAATCACATGCAGTTTCTGGTCCTATGTGCAAGAGTTGTTTTCTGGTAAGGAAAGTCTCTATTGCGCTCCCATTGCCAGACACAGTGCAAATAGCACTCGTTTCTGATCCCAGGAAGTACAGCATATCGGACTGAAGAGGAGCTACTGTTCTTGTCAGTTTCCTAAGCAGAGTTGAACTAGATATGGCCCGTGTGTAGGAAGCACAGTTCTTTTGTTCTGAGCAAGCTCACTGTTCTGGCCCTATAGGAAACACAGTAGAGTAGAAGAGTGCTCTTTTCAATAAAGCAGAGTGTGTTTCTTGTAAGGCGAGCTAGGGTTTGTTTCCCAGTCCTAAATGGAGTTGAATCCCATGCAGTTTCTGGTGCTACGAGCAAGAGTTTTTTTATGGTAAGAATAGTTACTATTGTGCTGCCATTGCCATACTCAGGACAAATAGCACTGGCGTCTGTTCCCAGCAAGTACAGTGTATTGGACTGAAGAGTATCTACTGTTCTTGTCAGGTTCCTAATCAGAATTGAACTAGATATGGCCGTGTGTGTTGGAAGCACAGTTCTTTTGTTCTGAGCAAGCTCACTGTTATGGCCCTACAGGAAACACTTTAGAGTAGAAGAGTGCTCTTTTCAATAAAGCAGAGTGTGTTTCTTGTAAGGCAAGCTAGCGTTTGTTTCCCAGTCCTAAATGGAGTTGAATCCCATGCAGTTTCTGGTCCTAGGAGCAAGAGTTGTTTCTGGTAAGAAGAGTCACTATTGTGCTGCCATTGCCATACACAGGACAAATAGCACTGGCGTCTGTTCCCAGCAAGTACAGTGTATTGGACTGAAGAGGATCTACTGTTCTTGTCAGGTTTATAAGCAGAATTGAACTAGATATGGCCGTGTGTGTAGGAAGCACAGTTTTTTTGTTCTGAGCAAGCTCACTGTTCGGACCCCTTAGGAAACACAGTAGAGTAGAAGAGTGCTATTTTCTCTAAAGCAGATTGTGTTTCTTGTAAGGCGAGCTAGGATTTGTTTCCCAGTCCTAAATGGAGTTGAATCACATACAGTTTCTGGTCCTACGAGCAAGAGTTGTTTTCTGGTAAGGAAAGTCACTATTGCGCTCCCATTGACATACACAGTGCAAATAGCACTCGCGTCTGTTCCCAGCAAGTACAGTGTATTGGACTGAATAGGAGCTACTGTTCTTGTCAGTTTCCTAAGTAGAGTTGAACTAGTTATGGCCGTGTGTGTAGGAAGCACAGTTCTTTTGTTCTGAGCAAGCTCACTGTTCAGGCCCTATAGGAAACACAGTAGAGTAGAAGAGTGCTCTTTTCTCAAAAGCAGATTTTGTTTCTTGTAAGGCGAGCTAGCGTTTGTTTCCCAGTCCTATATGGAGTTGAATCCGATGCAGTTTCTGGTCCTACGAGCAAGAGTTGTTTTCTGGTAAGGAAAGTCACTATTGTGCTCCCATTGACATACACAGTGCAAATAGCACTCACGTCTGTTCCCAGCAAGTACAGTGTATCGGACTGAAGAGGAGCTACTGTTCTTGTCAGTTTCCTAAGCAGAGTTGAACGAGATATGTCCCGCGTGTTTAGGAAGCACAGTTCTTTTGTTCTGAGCAAGCTCACTGTTTGGACACCATAGGAAACACAGTAGAGTAGAAGAGTGCTCTTTTCTCAAAAGCAGAGTGTGTTTCTTGTAAGACGAGCTAGCGTTTGTTTCCCAGTCCTAAATGGAGTTGAATCACATGCAGTTTCTGGTCCTACAAGCAAGAGTTGTTTTCTGGTAAGAAGAGTCACTATTGAGCTGCCATTTCCATACACAGGACAAATAGCACTGGCGTCTTTTCCCAGCAAGTACAGTGTATTTGATGGAAGAGGATCTACTGTTCTTGTCAGGTTCCTAAGCAGACTTGAACTAGATATGGCCGTGTGTGTAGGAAGCACAGTTTTTTTGTTCTGAGCAAGCTAACTGTTCAGAACCCATAGGAAACACAGTAGAGTATAGAGTGCTCTTTCCTGAATAGCAGAGTTTGTTTCTTGGAAGGCGAGCTAGCGATGGTTCCCAGTCATAAATGGAGTTGAGTCACATGCAGTTTTTTGTCCTACGAGCAAGAGTTGTTTTCTGGTAAGACGAGTCACTATTGTGCTCCAATAGCCATACACAGTGCAAATAGCACTCGCGTCTGTTCCCCGCAAGTACAGTGTATTGGATTGAAGAGGAGCTGCTGTTCTTGTCAGTTTCCTAAGCAGAGTTGAACTAGATATGGCCCGTGTGTGTAGGAAGCACAGTTCTTTTGTTCTGAGCAAGCTCACTGTTCGGACCCCATAGGAAAGATAGTAGAGTAGAAGAGTGCTCTTTTCTCAAAAGCAGAGTGTGTTTCATGTAAGGCGAGCTAGCATTTGTTTCCCAGTCCTAAATTGATTTGAATCACATACAGTTTCTGGTCCTACGAGCAAGAGTTGTTTTCTGGTAAGGAAAGTCTCTATTGCGCTCCCATTGCCATACACAATGCAAATAGCACTCGTTTCTGATCCCAGGAAGTACAGCATATCGGACTGAAGAGGAGCTACTGTTCTTGTCAGTTTCCTAAGCAGAGTTGAACTAGATATGGCCCGTGTGTAGGAAGCACAGTTCTTTTGTTCTGAGCAAGCTCACTGTTCTGGCCCTATAAGAAACACAGTAGAGTAGAAGAGTGCTCTTTTCAATAAAGCAGAGTGTGTTTCTTGTAAGGCGAGCTAGCGTTTGTTTCCCAGTCCTAAATGGAGTTGAATCACATGCAGTTTCTGGTCCTACGAGCAAGAGTTGTTTTATGGTAAGAAGAGTAACTATTGCACTGCCAATGCCATACACAGGACAAATAGCACTGTTGTCTGTTCCCAGCAGTACAGTGTATTGGACTGAAGAGGATCTACTGTTCTTGTCAGGTTCCTAAGCAGAATTGTACTAGGTGTGGCGGTGTGTGTAGGAAGCTCAATTTTTTGTTCTGAGCAAGCTCACTGTTTGGACCTCATAGGAAACACAGTAGTGTAGAAGACTGCTCTTTTCTCAAAAGCAGAGTGTGTTTCTTGTAAGGCGAGCTAGCGTTTGTTTCCTAGTCCTAAATGGAGTTCAATCACAGGCAGTTTCCGGTCCTATGAGCAAGAGTTGTTTTCTGGTAAGAAGAGTCAATATTGCGCTGCCATTGCCATACACAGGACAAAACGTACTGGAGTCTGTTCCCAGCATGTACAGTGTATTGGACTGAAGAGGATCTACTGTTCTTGTCAGGTTCCTAAGCAGAGTTGAACGAGATATGTACCGCGTGTGTAGGAAGCACAGTTCTATTGTTCTGAGCAAGCTCACTGTTCGGACCCCATAGGAAACACAGTAGAGTAGAAGAGTGTTCTTTTCTCTAAAGCAGAGTGTTTTTCTTGTAAGGCAAGCTAGCGTTTGTTTCCCAGTCCTAAATTGAGTTGAATCACATGCATTTTCTGGTCCTACAAGCAAGAGTTGTTTTCTGGTAAGAAGATTCACTATTGCGCTGCCATTGCCAAACACAGGACAAATAGCACTGGCGTCTCTTCCCAGCAAGTACAGTGTATTGGACGGAAGAGAATCTACTGTTCTTGTCAGGTTCCTAATCAGACTTGAACTAGATATGGCCATGTTTGTAGGAAGCACAGTTTTTTTGTTCTGAGCAAGCTCACTGTTCGGACCCCTTAGGAAACACAGTAGAGTAGAAGAGTGCTATTTTCTCTAAAGCAGATTTTGTTTCTTGTAAGGCGAGCTAGCATTTGTTTCCCAGTCCTAAATGGAGTTGAGTCACATGCAGTTTCTGGTCCGAGGAACAAGAGTTGTTTTCTGGTAAGAAGAGTCAATATTGCGCTCCCATTGTCATACACTGGGCAAATAGTACTGGCGTCTCTTCCCAGCATGTACAGTGTAGTGGACTGAAGAGTATCTACTGTTCTTGTCAGTTTCCTAAGCAGAATTGAATAGATATGGCACCTGTGTGCAGGAGGCACAGTTCTTTTGTTCTGAGGAAGCTCACTCATCTGGCCCTATAGGAAACACAGTATACTAGAAGAATGCTCTTTTGTCAAAAGCAAAGAGTTTTTCTTGTTAGGCGAGCTAGCATTTCTTTCCCAGTCCTAAATGGAGTTGAGACACATGCAGTTTTTGGTCCTATGAGCAAGAGTTTTTTTCTGGTAAGAAGAGTCACTATTGCACTCTCATTGCCATACACAGTGCAAATAGCACTTGCATCTGTTCCCAGCAAGTACAGTGTATTGGACTGAAGAGGATCTACTGTTCTTGTCAGTTTTTTAAGCAGAGTTGAATAGATATGGCCCGTGTGTGTAGGAAGCACAGTTCTTTTGTTCTGAGCAAGCTCACTGTTCGGACCCCATAGGAAACTCAGTAGAGTAGAAGAGTGCTCTTTTCTCAAAAGCAGAGTGTGTTTCATGTAAGGCGAGCTAGCATTTGTTTCCCAGTCCTAAATGGAGTTGAATCACATGCAGTTTCTGGTCCTACAAGCAAGAGTTGTTTTCTGGTAAGAAGAGTCACTATTGCGCTCCCATTGTCATACACAGGGCAAATAGCACTCGCGTCTCTTCCCAGCAAGTACAGTGTATTGGACCGAAGAGGATCTACTATTCTTGTCAGTTTCCTAAGCAGAATTGAACTAGATATGACCGTGTGTGTAGGAAGCACATTTCTTTTGTTCTGAGCAAGCTCACTGTTTTGGTCCTATAGGAAACACAGTTGAGAAGAAGAGTGCTCTTTTCTCCAAAGCAGAGTGTGTTTCTTGTAAGGCGAGCTCGCGTTTGTTTCCCAGTCCTAAATGGAGTTGCGTAACATGCAGTTTTTGGTCCTACGAGCAAGAGTTGTTTTCTGGTAAGAAGTGTCACTATTGCGCTCTAATTGCCATACACAGTGCAAATAGCACTCGCGTCTGTTCCCTGCAAGTACAGTGTATTGGGCTGAATAGGAGCTACTGTTCTTGTCAGTTTCCTAAGCAGAGTTGAACTAGATATGGTCCGTGTGTGTAGGAAGCACAGTTCTTTTGTTCTCAGCAAGCTCACTCTTCTGGCCCAATAGGAAACACTGTAGAGTAGAAGAGTGCTCTTTTCTCAAAAGCAGAGTGTGTTTCTTGTAAAACAAGCTATCGTTTGTTTCCCAGTCCTAAATGGAGTTGAGTCACATGCAGTTTTTGCTCCTACGAGCAAGAGTTGTTTTCTGGTAAGAAGAGTCACTATTGTGCTCCAATTGTCATACACAGTGCAAATAGCACTCGCGTCTGTTCCCAGCAAGTACAGTGTATTGGACTGAATAGGAGCTACTGTTCTTGTCAGTTTCCTAAGCAGAGTTGAACTAGATATGGTCCGTGTGTGTAGGAAGCACAGTTCTTTTGTTCTCAGCAAGCTCACTGTTCTGGCCCGATAGGAAACACAGTAGAGTAGAAGAGTGCTCTTTTCTCAAAAGCAGAGTGTGTTTCTTGTAAGGCGAGCTAGCGTTTGTTTCCCAGTCCTAAATGGAGTTGAATCACATGCAGTTTCTGGTCCTACGAGCAAGAGTTGTTTTCTGGTAAGGAAGTAACTGTTGTGCTCCCATTGCCATACACAGTGCAAATAGCACTCGCGTCTGTTCCCAGCAAGTACACCGTATCGGACTGAAGAGGAGCTACTGTTCTTGTCAGTTTCCTAAGCAGAGTTGAACTAGATATTGTCCGTGTGTAGGAAGCACAGTTTTTTGTTCTGAGCAAGCTCACTGTTTGGACCCCATAGGAAACACAGTAAAGTAGAAGAGTGCTCTTTTCTCAAAAGCAGAGTGTGTTTCTTGTAAGGCGAGCTAGTGTTTGTTTCCCAGTCCTAAATGGAGTTGAATCACATGCAGTTTCTGTTCCTAAGAGCAAGAGTTTTTTTCTGGAAAGAAGAGTCACTATTGCGCTGCCATTGCCATACACAGGACAAATAGCACTGTTGTCTGTTCCCAGCAAGTACAGTGTTTTGGACTGAAGAGGATCTACTGTTCTTGTCAGGTTTATAAGGAGAATTGAACTATTTATGGCCATGTGTGTAGGAAGCAAAGTTTTTTTGTTCTGAGCAAGCTCACTGTTTGGACCCCATAGGAAACACAGTAGAGTAGAAGAGTGCTCTTTTCTCTAAAGCGAGTGATTTTCTTGTAAGGTGATCTCACGTTTGTTTCCCAGTCCTAAATGGAGTTGAGTCACATACAGTTTTTTGTCCTACGAGCAAGAGTTGTTTTCTGGTAAGAAGAGTCACTATTGTGCTCCAATTGGCATACACAGTGCAAATAGTACTCGCGTCTGTTCCCTTCAAGTACAGTGTATTGGACTGATTAGGAGCTACTGTTCTTGTCAGTTTCCTCAGCACAGTTGAACTAGATATGGTCCGTGTGTGTAGGAAGCACAGTTCTTTTGTTCTGAGCAAGCTCACTGTTTGGACCCCATTGTAAACACAGTAGAGTAGAAGAGTGCTCTTTTCTCAAAAGCAGAGTGTGTTTCTTGTAAGGCGAGCTAGCCTTTGTTTCCCAGTCCTAAATGGAGTTGAATCACATGCAGTTTCTGGTCTTACGAGCAAGAGTTGTTTTCTGGTAAGAAGAGTCACTATTGTGCTCCAATTGTCATACACAGGGCAAATAGCACTGGCGTCTGTTCCCAGTGTGTACAGTGTATTGGACTGAACAGGATCTACCGTTCTTGTCAGGTTCCTAATCAGAGTTGAACTGGATATGGCCGTGTGTGTAGGAAGCACAGTTCTTTTGTTCTGAGCAAGCTCACTGTTCTGGCACTATAGGAAACACAGTAGAGTAGAACAGTGCTCTTTTCTCAAAAGCTGAGTGTGTTTCTTGTAAGGCGATCCAGCGTTTGTTTCCCAGTACTAAATGGAGTGGATTCACATGCAGTTTCTGGTCCTACGAGCAAGAGTTGTTTTCTGGTAAGGAAGTAACTATTGTGCTCCCATTGCCATACACAGTGCAAATAGCACTCGCGTCTGTTCCCAGCAAGTACAGTGTATCAGACTGAAGAGGAGCTACTGTTCTTGTCAGTTTCCTAAGCAGAGTTGAACGAGATATGGCCCGTGTGTTTAGAAAGCACAGTTCTTTTGTTCTGAGCAAGCTCACTGTTTGGACCACATAGGAAACACAGTAGAGTAGAAGAGTGCTCTTTTCTCAAAAGCAGAGTGTGTTTCATGTAAGGGGAGCTAGCATTTGTTTCCCAGTCCTAAATGGAGTTGAATCCCATGCATTTCTGGTCCTACAAGCAAGAGTTGTTTTCTGGTAAGGAAAGACACTTTGCGCTCCCATTGCCATACACAGTGCAAATAGCACTTGCGTCTGTTCCCAGCAATTACAGTGTATCGGACTGAAGAGGAGCTACTGTTCTTGTCAGTTTCCTAAGCAGAGTTGAACTAGATATGGTCCATGTGTAGGAAGCACAGTTCTTTTGTTCTGAGCAAGCTCACTGTTCTGGCCCTACAGGAAACACAGTAGAGTAGAAGAGTGCTCTTTTCTCTAAAACAGAGTGTGTGTCTTGTAAGGCGAGCTAGCGTTTGTTTCCCAGTCCTAAATGGAGTTGAATCACATGCAGTTTCTGGTCCTACGAGCAAGAGTCTTTTTCTGGTAAGAAGAGTCACTATTGAGCTGCCATTGCCATACACAGGACAAATAGCACTGGTGTCTGTTGACAGGAAGTACAGTGTATTGGACTGAAGAGGATCTACTGTTCTTGTCAGGTTTATAAGCAGAATTGAACTAGATATGGCCGTGTGTGTAGGAAGCACAGTTTTTTTGTTCTGAGCAAGTTCACTGTTCGGACCCCATAGGAAACACAGTAGAGTAGAACAGTGCTCTTTTCTCTAAAGCAGATTGTGTATCTTGTAAGGCGAGCTAGCAATTGTTTCCCAGTCCTAAATGGCGTTGAATCACATACAGTTTCTGGTCCTACGAGCAAGAGTTGTTTTCTTGTAAGGAAAGTCACTATTGCGCTCCCATTAACATACACAGTGCAAATAGCACTCGCGTCTGTTCCCAGCAAGTACAGTGTATTGGACTGAAGAGGAGCTACTGTTCTTGTCAGTTTCCTAAGCAGAGTTGAACTAGATATGGCCCGTGTGTGTAGAAAGCACAGTTCTTTTGTTCTGAGCAAGCTCACTGTTCTGGCCCCATAGGAAACACAGTAGAGTAGAAGAGTGCTCTTTTCTCTAAAGCAGAGTGTGTTTCTTGTAAGGCGAGCTAGCGTTTGTTTCCCAGTCCTAAATGGAGTTGAATCACATGCAGTTTCTGGTGCTACGAGCAAGAGTTTTTTTATGGTAAGAATAGTCACTATTGCGCTGCCCTTGCCATACACAGGACAAATAGCACTGGCGTCTGTTCCCAGCAAGTACAGTGTATTGGACTGAACAGGATCTACTCTTCTGGTCAAATTCCTAATCAGAATTGAACTAGATATGGCCGTGTGTGTTGGAAGCACAGTTCTTTTGTTCTGAGCAAGCTCACTGTTCTGGCCCTACAGGAAACACTTTAGAGTAGAAGAGGGCTCTTTTCTCAAAAGCAGAGTGTGTTTCTTGTAAGGCGAGCTAGTGTTTGTTTCCCAGTCCTAAATGGAGTTGAATCCCATGCAGTTTCTGGTCCTAGGAGCAAGAGTTGTTTCTGGTAAGAAGAGTCACTATTGCACTGCCATTGCCATACACAGGACAAATAGCACTGGCATCTGTTCCCAGGAAGTAGAGTGTATTGGACTGAAGAGGATCTACTGTTCTTGTCAGGTTTATAAGCAGAATTGAACTAGATATGGCCGAGTGTGTAGGAAGCACAGTTTTTTTGTTCTGAGCAAGCTCACTGTTCTGGCCCTATAGGAAACACAGTAGAGTAGAAGAGTGCTCTTTTCTCAAAAGCAGAGTGTATTTCTTGTAAGGCCAGCTAGCGTTTGTTTCCCAGTCCTAAATGGAGTTGAATCACATGCAGTTTCCTGTCCTACGAGCAAGAGTTGATTTCTGGTAAGGAAGTCACTATTGTGCTCCCATTGCCATACACAGTACAAATAGCTCTCGCGTCTGTTCCCAGCAAGTACAGTGTATCGGACTGAAGAGGAGCTACTGTTCTTGTCAGTTTCCTAAGCAGAGTTGAATGAGATATGGCCCGTGTGTGTAGGAAGCACAGTTCTTTTGTTCTGAGTAAGCTCACTGTTTGGACCCCATAGGAAACACAGTAGAGTAGAAGAGTGCTCTTTTCTCTAAAGCGAGTGTTTTTCTTGTAAGGTGAGCTCACGTTTGTTTCCCAGTCCTAAATGGAGTTGAGTCACATACAGTATTTTGTTCTACGAGCAAGAGTTGTTTTCTGGTAAGAAGAGTCACTATTGCGCTCCAATTGCCATACACAGTGCAAATAGTACTCGCGTCTGTTAACTTCAAGTACAGTGTATTGGACTGATTAGGAGCTACTGTTCTTGTCAGTTTCCTCAGCACAGTTGAACTAGATATGGTCCGTGTGTGTAGGAAGCACAGTTCTTTTGTTCTGAGCAAGCTCACTGTTTGGACCCCGTAGGAAACACAGTAGAGTAGAAGAGTGCTCTTTTCTCAAAAGCAGAGTGTGTTTCTTGTAAGGCGAGCTAGCCTTTGTTTCCCAGTCCTAAATGGAGTTGAATCACATGCAGTTTCTGGTCCTACGAGCAAGAGTTGTTTTCTGGTAAGAAGAGTCACTATTGTGCTCCAATTGTCATACACAGGGCAAATAGCACTGGCGTCTGTTCCCAGTATGTACAGTGTATTGGACTGAACAGGATCTACTGTTATTGTCAGGTTCCTAAGCAGAGTTGAACTGGATATGGCCGTGTGTGTAGGAAGCACAGTTCTTTTGTTCTGAGCAAGCTCACTGTTCTGGCACTATAGGAAACACAGTAGAGTAGAACAGTGCTCTTTTCTCAAAAGCTGAGTGTGTTTCTTGTAAGGCGATCCAGCGTTTGTTTCCCAGTCCTAAATGGAGTTGATTCACATGCAGTTTCTAGTCCTACGAGCAAGAGTTGTTTTCTGGTAAGGAAGTCACTATTGTGCTCCCATTGACATACACAGTGCAAATAGCACTCGCGTCTGTTCCCAGCAAGTACAGTGTATCAGACTGAAGAGGAGCTACTGTTCTTGTCAGTTTCCTAAGCAGACTTGAACTAGATATGGCCCGTGTGTGTAGGAAGCACAGTTCTTTTGTTCTGAGCAAGCTCACTGTTTGGACCACATAGGAAACACAGTAGAGTAGAAGAGTGCTCTTTTCTCAAAAGCAGAGTGTGTTTCTTGTAATGCGAGCTAGCATTTGTTTCCCAGTCCTAAATGGAGTTGAATCCCATGCAGTTTCTGGTCCTACAAGCAAGAGTTTTTTTTTCTCATAAGCTAAGTCACTTTGCGCTCCCATTGCCATACACAGTACAAATAGCACTCGCGTCTGTTCCCCGCAATTACAGTGTATCGGACTGAAGAGGAGCTACTGTTCTTGTCAGTTTCCTAAGCAGAGTTGAACTAGATATGGCCCGTGTGTAGGAAGGACAGTTCTTTTGTTCTGAGCAAGCTCACTGTTCTGGCCCTACAGGAAACACAGTAGAGTAGAAGAGTGCTCTTTTCTCTAAAGCAGAGTGTGTTTCTTGTAAGGCGAGCTAGCGTTTGTTTCCCAGTGTTAAATGGAGTTGAATCACATGCAGTTTCTGGTCCTACGAGCAAGAGTTGTTTTCTGGTAAGAAGAGTCACTATTGCGCTGCCATTGCCATACACACGACAAATAGCACTGGCGTCTGTTGCCAAGAAGTACAGTGTATTGGACTGAAGAGGATCTACTGTTCTTGTCAGGTTTATAAGCAGAATTGAACTAGATATCGCCGTGTGTGTGGGAAGCACAGTTTTTTCGTTCTGAGCAAGTTCACTGTTCGGACCCCATAGGAAACACAGTAGATTAAAAGAGTGCTCTTTTCTCTAAAGCAGATTGTGTTTCTTGTAAGGCGAGCTAGCAATTGTTTCCCAGTCCTAAATGGCGTTGAATCACATACAGTTTCTGGTCCTACGAGCAACAGTTGTTTTCTGGTAAGGAAAGTCACTATTGTGCTCCCATTGACATACACAGTGCAAATAGCACTCACGTCTGTTCCCAGCAAGTACAGTGTATCGGACTGAGGAGGAGCTACTGTTCTTGTCAGTTTCCTAAGCAGAGTTTAACGAAATATGTCCCGCGTGTTTAGGAAGCACAGTTCTTTTGTTCTGAGCAAGCTCACTGTTTGGACACCATAGGAAACACAGTAGAGTAGAAGAGTGCTCTTTTCTCAAAAGCAGAGTGTGTTTCTTGTAAGGCGAGCTAGCGTTTGTTTCCCAGTCCTAAATGGAGTTGAATCACATGCAGTTTCTGGTCCTACAAGCAAGAGTTGTTTTCTGGTAAGAAGAGTCACTATTGAGCTGCCATTGCCATACACAGGACAAATAGCACTGGTGTCTGTTGACAGGAAGTACAGTGTATTGGACTGAAGGGGATCTACTGTTCTTGTCAGGTTTATAAGCAGAATTGAACTAGATATGGCCGTGTGTGTAGGAAGCACAGTTTTTTTGTTCTGAGCAAGTTCACTGTTCGGACCCCATAGGAAACACAGTAGAGTAGAACAGTGCTCTTTTCTCTAAAGCAGATTGTGTATCTTGTAAGGCGAGCTAGCAATTGTTTCCCAGTCCTAAATGGCGTTGAATCACATACAGTTTCTGGTCCTACGAGCAAGAGTTGTTTTCTTGTAAGCAAAGTCACTATTGCGCTCCCATTAACATACACAGTGCAAATAGCACTCGCGTCTGTTCCCAGCAAGTACAGTGTATTGGACTGAAGAGGAGCTACTGTTCTTGTCAGTTTCCTAAGCAGAGTTGAACTAGATATGGCCCGTGTGTGTAGAAAGCACAGTTCTTTTGTTCTGAGCAAGCTCACTGTTCTGGCCCCATAGGAAACACAGTAGAGTAGAAGAGTGCTCTTTTCTCTAAAGCAGAGTGTGTTTCTTGTAAGGCGAGCTAGCGTTTGTTTACCAGTCCTAAATGGAGTTGAATCACATGCAGTTTCTGGTGCTACGAGCAAGAGTTTTTTTATGGTAAGAATAGTCACTATTGCGCTGCCCTTGCCATACACAGGACAAATAGCACTGGCGTCTGTTCCCAGCAAGTACAGTGTATTGGACTGAACAGGATCTACTGTTCTGGTCAAATTCCTAATCAGAATTGAACTAGATATGGCCGTGTGTGTTGGAAGCACAGTTCTTTTGTTCTGAGCAAGTTCACTGTTCTGGCCCTACAGGAAACACTTTAGAGTAGAAGAGGGCTCTTTTCTCAAAAGCAGAGTGTGTTTCTTGTAAGGCGAGCTAGTGTTTGTTTCCCAGTCCTAAATGGAGTTGAATCCCATGCAGTTTCTGGTCCTAGGAGCAAGAGTTGTTTCTGGTAAGAAGAGTCACTATTGTGCTGCCATTGCCATACACAGGACAAATAGCACTGGCGTCTGTTCCCAGGAAGTAGAGTGTATTGGACTGAAGAGGATCTACTGTTCTTGTCAGGTTTATAAGCAGAATTGAAGTAGATATGGCCGTGTGTGTAGGAAGCACAGTTTTTTTGTTCTGAGCAAGCTCACTGTTCTGGCCCTATAGGAAACACAGTAGAGTAGAAGAGTGCTCTTTTCTTAAAAGCAGAGTGTATTTCTTGTAAGGCCAGCTAGCGTTTGTTTCCCAGTCCTAAATGGAGTTGAATCACATGCAGTTTCCTGTCCTACGAGCAAGAGTTGTTTTCTGGTAAGGAAGTCACTATTGTGCTCCCATTGCCATACACAGTACAAATAGCTCTCGCGTCTGTTCCCAGCAAGTACAGTGTATCGGACTGAAGAGGAGCTACTGTTCTTGTCAGTTTCCTAAGCAGAGTTGAATGAGATATGGCCCGTGTGTGTAGGAAGCACAGTTCTTTTGTTCTGAGTAAGCTCACTGTTTGGACCCCATAGGAAACACAGTAGAGTAGAAGAGTGCTCTTTTCTCTAAAGCGAGTGTTTTTCTTGTAAGGTGAGCTCACGTTTGTTTCCCAGTCCTAAATGGAGTTGAATCACATGCAGTTTCTGGTCCTACAAGCAAGAGTTGTTTTCTGGTAAGAAGAGTCACTATTAAGCTGCCATTTCCATACACAGGACAAATAACACTGTCGTCTTTTCCCAGCAAGTACAGTGTATTGGATGGAAGAGGATCTACTGTTCTTGTCAGGTTCCTAAGCAGACTTGAACTAGATATGGCCGTGTGTAGGAAGCACAGTTTTTTTGTTCTGAGCAAGCTCACTGTTCAGAACCCATAGGAAACACAGTAGAGTATAGAGTGCTCTTTCCACAAAAGCAGAGTGTGTTTCTTGGAAGGCGAGCTTGCGATGGTTCTCAGTCATAAATGGAGTTGAGTCACATGCAGTTTTTTGTTCTACGAGCAAGAGTTGTTTTCTGGTAAGACGAGTCACTATTGTGCTCCAATAGCCATACACAGTGCAAATAGCACTTGCGTCTGTTCCCCGCAAGTACAGTGTATTGGACTGAAGAGGAGCTACTGTTCTTGTCAGTTTCCTAAGCAGAGTTGAACTAGATATGGCCCGTGTGTGTAGGAAGCACAGTTCTTTTGTTCTGAGCAAGCTCACTGTTCGGACACCATAGGAAAGACAGTGGAGTAGAAGAGTGCTCTTTTCTCAAAAGCAGAGTGTGTTTCATGTAAGGCGAGCTAGCATTTGTTTCCCAGGCCTAAATTGATTTGAATCACATGCAGTTTCATGTCCTACGAGCAAGAGTTGTTTTCTGGTAAGGAAAGTCTCTATTGTGCTCCCATTGCCAGACACAGTGCAAATAGCACTCGTTTCTGATCCCAGGAAGTACAGCATATCGGACTGAAGAGGAGCTACTGTTCTTGTCAGTTTCCTAAGCAGAGTTGAACTAGATATGGCCCGTGTGTAGGAAGCACAATTCTTTTGTTCTGAGCAAGCTCACTGTTCTGGCCCTATAGGAAACACAGTAGAGTAGAAGAGTGCTCTTTTCAATAAAGCAGAGTGTGTTTCTTGTAAGGCGAGCTAGCGTTTGTTTCCCAGTCCTAAATGGAGTTGAATCCCATGCAGTTTCTGGTGCTACGAGCAAGAGTTTTTTTATGGTAAGAATAGTTACTATTGCGCTGCCATTGCCAAACACAGGACAAATAGCACTGGCGTCTGTTGCCAGCAAGTACAGTGTATTGGACTGAAGAGTATCTACTGTTCTTGTCAGGTTCCTAATCAGAATTGAACTAGATATGGCCGTGTGTGTTGGAAGCACAGTTCTTTTGTTCTGAGCAAGCTCACTGTTATGGCCCTACAGGAAACACTTTAGAGTAGAAGAGTGCTCTTTTCAATAAAGCAGAGTGTGTTTCTTGTAAGGCGAGCTAGCGTTTGTTTCCCAGTCCTAAATGGAGTTGAATCCCATGCAGTTTCTGGTCCTAGGAGCAAGAGTTGTTTCTGGTAAGAAGAGTCACTATTGTGCTGCCATTGCCATACACAGGACAAATAGCACTGGCGTCTGTTCCCAGCAAGTACAGTGTATTGGACTGAAGAGGATCTACTGTTCTTGTCAGGTTTATAAGCAGAATTGAACTAGATATGGCCGTGTGTGTAGGAAGCACAGTTTTTTTGTTCTGAGCAAGCTCACTGTTCGGACCCCTTAGGAAACACAGTAGAGTAGAAGAGTGCTATTTTCTCTAAAGCAGATTTTGTTTCTTGTAAGGCGAGCTAGGATTTGTTTCCCAGTCCTAAATGGAGTTGAATCACATACAGTTTCTGGTCCTATGAGCAAGAGTTGTTTTCTGGTAAGGAAAGTCACTATTGCGCTCCCATTGACATACACAGTGCAAATAGCACTCGTGTCTGTTCCCAGCAAGTACAGTGTATTGGACTGAATAAGAGCTACTGTTCTTGTCAGTTTTCTAAGTAGAGTTGAACTAGTTATGGCCGTGTGTGTAGGAAGCACAGTTCTTTTGTTCTGAGCAAGCTCACTGTTCAGGCCCTATAGGAAACACAGTAGAGTAGAAGAGTGCTCTTTTCTCAAAAGCAGATTTTGTTTCTTGTAAGGCGAGCTAGCGTTTGTTTCCCAGTCCTATATGGAGTTGAATCCGATGCAGTTTCTGGTCCTACGAGCAAGAGTTGTTTTCTGGTAAGGAAAGTCACTATTGCGCTCCCATTGCCATACACAGTGCAAATAGCACTCACGTCTTTTCCCAGCAAGTACAGTGTATCGGACTGAAGAGGAGCTACTGTTCTTGTCAGTTTCCTAAGCAGAGTTGAACGAGATATGTCCCGCGTGTTTAGGAAGCACAGTTCTTTTGTTCTGAGCAAGCTCACTGTTTGGACACCATAGGAAACACAGTAGAGTAGAAGAGTGCTCTTTTCTCAAAAGCAGAGTGTGTTTCTTGTAATGCGAGCTAGCATTTGTTTCCCAGTCCTAAATGGAGTTGAGTCACATGCAGTTTCTGGTCCGAGGAACAAGAGTTGTTTTCTGGTAAGAAGAGTCAATATTGCGCTCCCATTGTCATACACTGGGCAAATAGTACTGGCGTCTCTTCCCAGCATGTACAGTGTAGTGGACTGAAGAGTATCTACTGTTCTTGTCAGTTTCCTAAGCAGAATTGAATAGATATGGCACCTGTGTGCAGGAGGCACAGTTCTTTTGTTCTGAGGAAGCTCACTCATCTGGCCCTATAGGAAACACAGTATACTAGAAGAATGCTCTTTTGTCAAAAGCAAAGAGTTTTTCTTGATAGGCGAGCTAGCATTTCTTTCCCAGTCCTAAATGGAGTTGAGACACATGCAGTTTTTGGTCCTATGAGCAAGAGTTTTTTTCTGGTAAGAAGAGTCACTATTGCACTCTCATTGCCATACACAGTGCAAATAGCACTTGCATCTGTTCCCAGCAAGTACAGTGTATTGGACTGAAGAGGATCTACTGTTCTTGTCAGTTTTTTAAGCAGAGTTGAATAGATATGGCCCGTGTGTGTAGGAAGCACAGTTCTTTTGTTCTGAGCAAGCTCACAGTTCGGACCCCATAGGAAACTCAGTAGAGTAGAAGAGTGCTCTTTTCTCAAAAGCAGAGTGTGTTTCATGTAAGGCGAGCTAGCATTTGTTTCCCAGTCCTAAATGGAGTTGAATCACATGCAGTTTCTGGTCCTACAAGCAAGAGTTGTTTTCTGGTAAGAAGAGTCACTATTGCGCTCCCATTGTCATACACAGGGCAAATAGCACTCGCGTCTCTTCCCAGCAAGTACAGTGTATTGGACCGAAGAGGATCTACTATTCTTGTCAGTTTCCTAAGCAGAATTGAACTAGATATGACCATGTGTGTAGGAAGCACATTTCTTTTGTTCTGAGCAAGCTCACTGTTTTGGTCCTATAGGAAACACAGTTGAGAAGAAGAGTGCTCTTTTCTCCAAAGCAGAGTGTGTTTCTTGTAAGGCGAGCTCGCGTTTGTTTCCCAGTCCTAAATGGAGTTGCGTAACATGCAGTTTTTGGTCCTACGAGCAAGAGTTGTTTTCTGGTAAGAAGTGTCACTATTGCGCTCTAATTGCCATACACAGTGCAAATAGCACTCGCGTCTGTTCCCTGCAAGTACAGTGTATTGGGCTGAATAGGAGCTACTGTTCTTGTCAGTTTCCTAAGCAGAGTTGAACTAGATATGGTCCGTGTGTGTAGGAAGCACAGTTCTTTTGTTCTCAGCAAGCTCACTCTTCTGGCCCAATAGGAAACACTGTAGAGTAGAAGAGTGCTCTTTTCTCAAAAGCAGAGTGTGTTTCTTGTAAAACAAGCTATCGTTTGTTTCCCAGTCCTAAATGGAGTTGAGTCACATGCAGTTTTTGCTCCTACGAGCAAGAGTTGTTTTCTGGTAAGAAGAGTCACTATTGTGCTCCAATTGTCATACACAGTGCAAATAGCACTCGCGTCTGTTCCCAGCAAGTACAGTGTATTGGACTGAATAGGAGCTACTGTTCTTGTCAGTTTCCTAAGCAGAGTTGAACTAGATATGGTCCGTGTGTGTAGGAAGCACAGTTCTTTTGTTCTCAGCAAGCTCACTGTTCTGGCCCGATAGGAAACACAGTAGAGTAGAAGAGTGCTCTTTTCTCAAAAGCAGAGTGTGTTTCTTGTAAGGCGAGCTAGCGTTTGTTTCCCAGTCCTAAATGGAGTTGAATCACATGCAGTTTCTGGTCCTACGAGCAAGAGTTGTTTTCTGGTAAGGAAGTAACTGTTGTGCTCCCATTGCCATACACAGTGCAAATAGCACTCGCGTCTGTTCCCAGCAAGTACACCGTATCGGACTGAAGAGGAGCTACTGTTCTTGTCAGTTTCCTAAGCAGAGTTGAACTAGATATTGTCCGTGTGTAGGAAGCACAGTTTTTTGTTCTGAGCAAGCTCACTGTTTGGACCCCATAGGAAACACAGTAAAGTAGAAGAGTGCGCTTTTCTCAAAAGCAGAGTGTGTTTCTTGTAAGGCGAGCTAGTGTTTGTTTCCCAGTCCTAAATGGAGTTGAATCACATGCAGTTTCTGTTCCTAAGAGCAAGAGTTTTTTTCTGGAAAGAAGAGTCACTATTGCGCTGCCATTGCCATACACAGGACAAATAGCACTGTTGTCTGTTCCCAGCAAGTACAGTGTTTTGGACTGAAGAGGATCTACTGTTCTTGTCAGGTTTATAAGGAGAATTGAACTATTTATGGCCATGTGTGTAGGAAGCAAAGTTTTTTTGTTCTGAGCAAGCTCACTGTTTGGACCCCATAGGAAACACAGTAGAGTAGAAGAGTGCTCTTTTCTCTAAAGCGAGTGATTTTCTTGTAAGGTGATCTCACGTTTGTTTCCCAGTCCTAAATGGAGTTGAGTCACATACAGTTTTTTGTCCTACGAGCAAGAGTTGTTTTCTGGTAAGAAGAGTCACTATTGCGCTCCAATTGGCATACACAGTGCAAATAGTACTCGCGTCTGTTCCCTTCAAGTACAGTGTATTGGACTGATTAGGAGCTATTGTTCTTGTCAGTTTCCTCAGCACAGTTGAACTAGATATGGTCCGTGTGTGTAGGAAGCACAGTTCTTTTGTTCTGAGCAAGCTCACTGTTTGGACCCCATTGTAAACACAGTAGAGTAGAAGAGTGCTCTTTTCTCAAAAGCAGAGTGTGTTTCTTGTAAGGCGAGCTAGCCTTTGTTTCCCAGTCCTAAATGGAGTTGAATCACATGCAGTTTCTGGTCTTACGAGCAAGAGTTGTTTTCTGGTAAGAAGAGTCACTATTGTGCTCCAATTGTCATACACAGGGCAAATAGCACTGGCGTCTGTTCCCAGTGTGTACAGTGTATTGGACTGAACAGGATCTACCGTTCTTGTCAGGTTCCTAATCAGAGTTGAACTGGTTATGGCCGTGTGTGTAGGAAGCACAGTTCTTTTGTTCTGAGCAAGCTCACTGTTCTGGCACTATAGGAAACACAGTAGAGTAGAACAGTGCTCTTTTCTCAAAAGCTGAGTGTGTTTCTTGTAAGGCGATCCAGCGTTTGTTTCCCAGTACTAAATGGAGTGGATTCACATGCAGTTTCTGGTCCTACGAGCAAGAGTTGTTTTCTGGTAAGGAAGTAACTATTGTGCTCCCATTGCCATACACAGTGCAAATAGCACTCGCGTCTGTTCCCAGCAAGTACAGTGTATCAGACTGAAGAGGAGCTACTGTTCTTGTCAGTTTCCTAAGCAGAGTTGAACGAGATATGGCCCGTGTGTTTAGAAAGCACAGTTCTTTTGTTCTGAGCAAGCTCACTGTTTGGACCACATAGGAAACACAGTAGAGTAGAAGAGTGCTCTTTTCTCAAAAGCAGAGTGTGTTTAATGTAAGGCGAGCTAGCATTTGTTTCCCAGTCCTAAATGGAGTTGAATCCCATGCAGTTTCTGGTCCTACAAGCAAGAGTTGTTTTCTGGTAAGGAAATACACTTTGCGCTCCCATTGCCATACACAGTGCAAATAGCACTTGCGTCTGTTCCCAGCAATTACAGTGTATCGGACTGAAGAGGAGCTACTGTTCTTGTCAGTTTCCTAAGCAGAGTTGAACTAGATATGGTCCATGTGTAGGAAGCACAGTTCTTTTGTTCTGAGCAAGCTCACTGTTCTGGCCCTACAGGAAACACAGTAGAGTAGAAGAGTGCTCTTTTCTCTAAAACAGAGTGTGTGTCTTGTAAGGCGAGCTAGCGTTTGTTTCCCAGTCCTAAATGGAGTTGAATCACATGCAGTTTCTGGTCCTACGAGCAAGAGTCTTTTTCTGGTAAGAAGAGTCACTATTGAGCTGCCATTGCCATACACAGGACAAATAGCACTGGTGTCTGTTGACAGGAAGTACAGTGTATTGGACTGAAGAGGATCTACTGTTCTTGTCAGGTTTATAAGCAGAATTGAACTAGATATGGCCGTGTGTGTAGGAAGCACAGTGTTTTTGTTCTGAGCAAGTTCACTGTTCGGACCCCATAGGAAACACAGTAGAGTAGAACAGTGCTCTTTTCTCTAAAGCAGATTGTGTATCTTGTAAGGCGAGCTAGCAATTGTTTCCCAGTCCTAAATGGCGTTGAATCACATACAGTTTCTGGTCCTACGAGCAAGAGTTGTTTTCTTGTAAGCAAAGTCACTATTGCGCTCCCATTAACATACACAGTGCAAATAGCACTCGCGTCTGTTCCCAGCAAGTACAGTGTATTGGACTGAAGAGGAGCTACTGTTCTTGTCAGTTTCCTAAGCAGAGTTGAACTAGATATGGCCCGTGTGTGTAGAAAGCACAGTTCTTTTGTTCTGAGCAAGCTCACTGTTCTGGCCCCATAGGAAACACAGTAGAGTAGAAGAGTGCTCTTTTCTCTAAAGCAGAGTGTGTTTCTTGTAAGGCGAGCTAGCGTTTGTTTACCAGTCCTAAATGGAGTTGAATCACATGCAGTTTCTGGTGCTACGAGCAAGAGTTTTTTTATGGTAAGAATAGTCACTATTGCGCTGCCCTTGCCATACACAGGACAAATAGCACTGGCGTCTGTTCCCAGCAAGTACAGTGTATTGGACTGAACAGGATCTACTGTTCTGGTCAAATTCCTAATCAGAATTGAACTAGATATGGCCGTGTGTGTTGGAAGCACAGTTCTTTTGTTCTGAGCAAGCTCACTGTTCTGGCCCTACAGGAAACACTTTAGAGTAGAAGAGGGCTCTTTTCTCAAAAGCAGAGTGTGTTTCTTGTAAGGCGAGCTAGTGTTTGTTTCCCAGTCCTAAATGGAGTTGAATCCCATGCAGTTTCTGGTCCTAGGAGCAAGAGTTGTTTCTGGTAAGAAGAGTCACTATTGCACTGCCATTGCCATACACAGGACAAATAGCACTGGCGTCTGTTCCCAGGAAGTAGAGTGTATTGGACTGAAGAGGATCTACTGTTCTTGTCAGGTTTATAAGCAGAATTGAAGTAGATATGGCCGTGTGTGTAGGAAGCACAGTTTTTTTGTTCTGAGCAAGCTCACTGTTCTGGCCCTATAGGAAACACAGTAGAGTAGAAGAGTGCTCTTTTCTCAAAAGCAGAGTGTATTTCTTGTAAGGCCAGCTAGCGTTTGTTTCCCAGTCCTAAATGGAGTTGAATCACATGCAGTTTCCTGTCCTACGAGCAAGAGTTGTTTTCTGGTAAGGAAGTCACTATTGTGCTCCCATTGCCATACACAGTACAAATAGCTCTCGCGTCTGTTCCCAGCAAGTACAGTGTATCGGACTGAAGAGGAGCTACTGTTCTTGTCAGTTTCCTAAGCAGAGTTGAATGAGATATGGCCCGTGTGTGTAGGAAGCACAGTTCTTTTGTTCTGAGTAAGCTCACTGTTTGGACCCCATAGGAAACACAGTAGAGTAGAAGAGTGCTCTTTTCTCTAAAGCGAGTGTTTTTCTTGTAAGGTGAGCTCACGTTTGTTTCCCAGTCCTAAATGGAGTTGAGTCACATACAGTATTTTGTTCTACGAGCAAGAGTTGTTTTCTGGTAAGAAGAGTCACTATTGCGCTCCAATTGCCATACACAGTGCAAATAGTACTCGCGTCTGTTAACTTCAAGTACAGTGTATTGGACTGATTAGGAGCTACTGTTCTTGTCAGTTTCCTCAGCACAGTTGAACTAGATATGGTCCGTGTGTGTAGGAAGCACAGTTCTTTTGTTCTGAGCAAGCTCACTGTTTGGACCCCGTAGGAAACACAGTAGAGTAGAAGAGTGCTCTTTTCTCAAAAGCAGAGTGTGTTTCTTGTAAGGCGAGCTAGCCTTTGTTTCCCAGTCCTAAATGGAGTTGAATCACATGCAGTTTCTGGTCCTACGAGCAAGAGTTGTTTTCTGGTAAGAAGAGTCACTATTGTGCTCCAATTGTCATACACAGGGCAAATAGCACTGGTGTCTGTTCCCAGTATGTACAGTGTATTGGACTGAACAGGATCTACTGTTATTGTCAGGTTCCTAAGCAGAGTTGAACTGGATATGGCCGTGTGTGTAGGAAGCACAGTTCTTTTGTTCTGAGCAAGCTCACTGTTCTGGCACTATAGGAAACACAGTAGAGTAGAACAGTGCTCTTTTCTCAAAAGCTGAGTGTGTTTCTTGTAAGGCGATCCAGCGTTTGTTTCCCAGTCCTAAATAGAGTTGATTCACATGCAGTTTCTAGTCCTACGAGCAAGAGTTGTTTTCTGGTAAGGAAGTCACTATTGTGCTCCCATTGACATACACAGTGCAAATAGCACTCGCGTCTGTTCCCGGCAAGTACAGTGTATCAGACTGAAGAGGAGCTACTGTTCTTGTCAGTTTCCTAAGCAGAGTTGAACGAGATATGGCCCGTGTGTGTAGGAAGCACAGTTCTTTTGTTCTGAGCAAGCTCACTGTTTGGACCACATAGGAAACACAGTAGAGTAGAAGAGTGCTCTTTTCTCAAAAGCAGAGTGTGTTTCATGTAAGGGGAGCTAGCATTTGTTTCCCAGTCCTAAATGGAGTTGAATCCCATGCAGTTTCTGGTCCTACAAGCAAGAGTTTTTTTTTCTCATAAGCTAAGTCACTTTGCGCTCCCATTGCCATACACAGTGCAAATAGCACTCTCGTCTGTTCCCCGCAATTACAGTGTATCGGACTGAAGAGGAGCTACTGTTCTTGTCAGTTTCCTAAGCAGAGTTGAACTAGATATGGCCCGTGTGTAGGAAGCACAGTTCTTTTGTTCTGAGCAAGCTCACTGTTCTGGCCCTACAGGAAACACAGTAGAGTAGAAGAGTGCTCTTTTCTCTAAAGCAGAGTGTGTTTCTTGTAAGGCGAGCTAGCGCTTGTTTCCCAGTGTTAAATGGAGTTGAATCACATGCAGTTTCTGGTCCTACGAGCAAGAGTTGTTTTCTGGTAAGAAGAGTCACTATTGCGCTGCCATTGCCATACACACGACAAATAGCACTGGCGTCTGTTGCCAGGAAGTACAGTGTATTGGACTGAAGAGGATCTACTGTTCTTGTCAGGTTTATAAGCAGAATTGAACTAGATATCGCCGTGTGTGTAGGAAGCACAGTTTTTTCGTTCTGAGCAAGTTCACTGTTCGGACCCCATAGGAAACACAGTAGATTAAAAGAGTGCTCTTTTCTCTAAAGCAGATTGTGTTTCTTGTAAGGCGAGCTAGCAATTGTTTCCCAGTCCTAAATGGCGTTGAATCACATACAGTTTCTGGTCCTACGAGCAACAGTTGTTTTCTGGTAAGGAAAGTCACTATTGCGCTCCCATTGACATACACAGTGCAAATAGCACTCACGTCTGTTCCCAGCAAGTACAGTGTATCGGACTGAGGAGGAGCTACTGTTCTTGTCAGTTTCCTAAGCAGAGTTTAACGAGATATGTCCCGCGTGTTTAGGAAGCACAGTTCTTTTGTTCTGAGCAAGCTCACTGTTTGGACACCATAGGAAACACAGTAGAGTAGAAGAGTGCTCTTTTCTCAAAAGCAGAGTGTGTTTCTTGTAAGGCGAGCTAGCGTTTGTTTCCCAGTCCTAAATGGAGTTGAATCACATGCAGTTTCTGGTCCTACAAGCAAGAGTTGTTTTCTGGTAAGAAGAGTCACTATTGAGCTGCCATTGCCATACACAGGACAAATAGCACTGGTGTCTGTTGACAGGAAGTACAGTGTATTGGACTGAAGAGGATCTACTGTTCTTGTCAGGTTTATAAGCAGAATTGAACTAGATATGGCCGTGTGTGTAGGAAGCACAGTTTTTTTGTTCTGAGCAAGTTCACTGTTCGGACCCCATAGGAAACACAGTAGAGTAGAACAGTGCTCTTTTCTCTAAAGCAGATTGTGTATCTTGTAAGGCGAGCTAGCAATTGTTTCCCAGTCCTAAATGGCGTTGAATCACATACAGTTTCTGGTCCTACGAGCAAGAGTTGTTTTCTTGTAAGGAAAGTCACTATTGCGCTCCCATTAACATACACAGTGCAAATAGCACTCGCGTCTGTTCCCAGCAAGTACAGTGTATTGGACTGAAGAGGAGCTACTTTTCTTGTCAGTTTCCTAAGCAGAGTTGAACTAGATATGGCCCGTGTGTGTAGAAAGCACAGTTCTTTTGTTCTGAGCAAGCTCACTGTTCTGGCCCCATAGGAAACACAGTAGAGTAGAAGAGTGCTCTTTTCTCTAAAGCAGAGTGTGTTTCTTGTAAGGCGAGCTAGCGTTTGTTTACCAGTCCTAAATGGAGTTGAATCACATGCAGTTTCTGGTGCTACGAGCAAATTTTTTTTATGGTAAGAATAGTCACTATTGCGCTGCCCTTGCCATACACAGGACAAATAGCACTGGCGTCTGTTCCCAGCAAGTACAGTGTATTGGACTGAACAGGATCTACTGTTCTGGTCAAATTCCTAATCAGAATTGAACTAGATATGGCCGTGTGTGTTGGAAGCACAGTTCTTTTGTTCTGAGCAAGCTCACTGTTCTGGCCCTACAGGAAACACTTTAGAGTAGAAGAGGGCTCTTTTCTCAAAAGCAGAGTGTGTTTCTTGTAAGGCGAGCTAGTGTTTGTTTCCCAGTCCTAAATGGAGTTGAATCCCATGCAGTTTCTGGTCCTAGGAGCAAGAGTTGTTTCTGGTAAGAAGAGTCACTATTGCACTGCCATTGCCATACACAGGACAAATAGCACTGGCGTCTGTTCCCAGGAAGTAGAGTGTATTGGACTGAAGAGGATCTACTGTTCTTGTCAGGTTTATAAGCAGAATTGAAGTAGATATGGCCGTGTGTGTAGGAAGCACAGTTTTTTTGTTCTGAGCAAGCTCACTGTTCTGGCCCTATAGGAAACACAGTAGAGTAGAAGAGTGCTCTTTTCTCAAAAGCAGAGTGTATTTCTTGTAAGGCCAGCTAGCGTTTGTTTCCCAGTCCTAAATGGAGTTGAATCACATGCAGTTTCCTGTCCTACGAGCAAGAGTTGTTTTCTGGTAAGGAAGTCACTATTGTGCTCCCATTGCCATACACAGTACAAATAGCTCTCGCGTCTGTTCCCAGCAAGTACAGTGTATCGGACTGAAGAGGAGCTACTGTTCTTGTCAGTTTCCTAAGCAGAGTTGAATGAGATATGGCCCGTGTGTGTAGGAAGCACAGTTCTTTTGTTCTGAGTAAGCTCACTGTTTGGACCCCATAGGAAACACAGTAGAGTAGAAGAGTGCTCTTTTCTCTAAAGCGAGTGATTTTCTTGTAAGGTGATCTCACGTTTGTTTCCCAGTCCTAAATGGAGTTGAGTCACATACAGTTTTTTGTTCTACGAGCAAGAGTTGTTTTCTGGTAAGAAGAGTCACTATTGCGCTCCAATTGCCATACACAGTGCAAATAGTACTCGCGTCTGTTAACTTCAAGTACAGTGTATTGGACTGATTAGGAGCTACTGTTCTTGTCAGTTTCCTCAGCACAGTTGAACTAGATATGGTCCGTGTGTGTAGGAAGCACAGTTCTTTTGTTCTGAGCAAGCTCACTGTTTGGACCCCGTAGGAAACACAGTAGAGTAGAAGAGTGCTCTTTTCTCAAAAGCAGAGTGTGTTTCTTGTAAGGCGAGCTAGCCTTTGTTTCCCAGTCCTAAATGGAGTTGAATCACATGCAGTTTCTGGTCCTACGAGCAAGAGTTGTTTTCTGGTAAGAAGAGTCACTATTGTGCTCCAATTGTAATACACAGGGCAAATAGCACTGGCGTCTGTTCCCAGTATGTACAGTGTATTGGACTGAACAGGATCTACTGTTATTGTCAGGTTCCTAAGCAGAGTTGAACTGGATATGGCCGTGTGTGTAGGAAGCACAGTTCTTTTGTTCTGAGCAAGCTCACTGTTCTGGCACTATAGGAAACACAGTAGAGTAGAACAGTGCTCTTTTCTCAAAAGCTGAGTGTGTTTCTTGTAAGGCGATCCAGCGTTTGTTTCCCAGTCCTAAATGGAGTTGATTCACATGCAGTTTCTAGTCCTACGAGCAAGAGTTGTTTTCTGGTAAGGAAGTCACTATTGTGCTCCCATTGACATACACAGTGCAAATAGCACTCGCGTCTGTTCCCAGCAAGTACAGTGTATCAGACTGAAGAGGAGCTACTGTTCTTGTCAGTTTCCTAAGCAGAGTTGAACGAGATATGGCCCGTGTGTGTAGGAAGCACAGTTCTTTTGTTCTGAGCAAGCTCACTGTTTGGACCACAGAGGAAACACAGTAGAGTAGAAGAGTGCTCTTTTCTCAAAAGCAGAGTGTGTTTCTTGTAATGCGAGCTAGCATTTGTTTCCCAGTCCTAAATGGAGTTGAATCCCATGCAGTTTCTGGTCCTACAAGCAAGAGTTTTTTTTTCTCATAAGCTAAGTCACTTTGCGCTCCCATTGCCATACACAGTGCAAATAGCATTCGCGTCTGTTCCCCGCAATTACAGTGTATCGGACTGAAGAGGAGCTACTGTTCTTGTCAGTTTCCTAAGCAGAGTTGAACTAGATATGGCCCGTGTGTAGGAAGCACAGTTCTTTTGTTCTGAGCAAGCTCACTGTTCTGGCCCTACAGGAAACACAGTAGAGTAGAAGAGTGCTCTTTTCTCTAAAGCAGAGTGTGTTTCTTGTAAGGCGAGCTAGCGTTTGTTTCCCAGTCCTAAATTGATTTGAATCACATGCAGTTTCTGGTCCTACGAGCAAGAGTTGTTTTCTGGTAAGAAGAGTCACTATTGCGCTGCCATTGCCATACACACGACAAATAGCACTGGCGTCTGTTGCCAGGAAGTACAGTGTATTGGACTGAAGAGGATCTACTGTTCTTGTCAGGTTTATAAGCAGAATTGAACTAGATATCGCCGTGTGTGTAGGAAGCACAGTTTTTTCGTTCTGAGCAAGTTCACTGTTCGGACCCCATAGGAAACACAGTAGATTAGAAGAGTGCTCTTTTCTCTAAAGCAGATTGTGTTTCTTGTAAGGCGAGCTAGCAATTGTTTCCCAGTCCTAAATGGCGTTGAATCACATACAGTTTCTGGTCCTACGAGCAACAGTTGTTTTCTGGTAAGGAAAGTCACTATTGCGCTCCCATTGACATACACAGTGCAAATAGCACTCACGTCTGTTCCCAGCAAGTACAGTGTATCGGACTGAGGAGGAGCTACTGTTCTTGTCAGTTTCCTAAGCAGAGTTTAACGAGATATGTCCCGCGTGTTTAGGAAGCACAGTTCTTTTGTTCTGAGCAAGCTCACTGTTTGGACACCATAGGAAACACAGTAGAGTAGAAGAGTGCTCTTTTCTCAAAAGCAGAGTGTGTTTCTTGTAAGGCGAGCTAGCGTTTGTTTCCCAGTCCTAAATGGAGTTGAATCACATGCAGTTTCTGGTCCTACAAGCAAGAGTTGTTTTCTGGTAAGAAGAGTCACTATTAAGCTGCCATTTCCATACACAGGACAAATAACACTGGCGTCTTTTCCCAGCAAGTGCAGTGTATTGGATGGAAGAGGATCTACTGTTCTTGTCAGGTTCCTAAGCAGACTTGAACTAGATATGGCCGTGTGTAGGAAGCACAGTTTTTTTGTTCTAAGCAAGCTCACTGTTCAGAACCATAGGAAACACAGTAGAGTATAGAGTGCTCTTTCCTCAAAAGCAGAGTGTGTTTCTTGGAAGGCGAGCTTGCGATGGTTCTCAGTCATAAATGGAGTTGAGTCACATGCAGTTTTTTGTTCTACGAGCAAGAGTTGTTTTCTGTAAGACGAGTCACTATTGTGCTCCAATAGCCATACACAGTGCAAATAGCACTTGCGTCTGTTCCCCGCAAGTACAGTGTATTGGACTGAAGAGGAGCTACTGTTGTTGTCACTTTCCTAAGCAGAGTTGAACTAGATATGGCCCGTGTGTGTAGGAAGCACAGTTCTTTTGTTCTGAGCAAGCTCACTGTTCGGACACCATAGGAAAGACAGTGGAGTAGAAGAGTGCTCTTTTCTCAAAAGCAGAGTGTGTTTCATGTAAGGCGAGCTAGCATTTGTTTCCCAGGCCTAAATTGATTTGAATCACATGCAGTTTCTGGTCCTACGAGCAAGAGTTGTTTTCTGGTAAGGAAAGTCTCTATTGCGCTCCCATTGCCAGACACAGTGCAAATAGCACTCCTTTCTGATCCCAGGAAGTACAGCATATCGGGACTGAAGAGGAGCTACTGTTCTTGTCAGTTTCCTAAGCAGAGTTGAACTAGATATGGCCCGTGTGTAGGAAGCACAGATCTTTTGTTCTGAGCAAGCTCACTGTTCTGGCCCTATAGGAAACACAGTAGAGTAGAAGAGTGCTCTTTTCAATAAAGCAGAGTGTGTTTCTTGTAAGGCGAGCTAGAGTTTGTTTCCCAGTCCTAAATGGAGTTGAATCCCATGCAGTTTCTGGTGCTACGACCAAGAGTTTTTTTATGGTAAGAATAGTTACTATTGCGCTGCCATTGCCATACACAGGACAAATAGCACTGGCGTCTGTTCCCAGCAAGTACAGTGTATTGGACTGAAGAGTATCTACTGTTCTTGTCAGGTTCCTAATCAGAATTGAACTAGATATGGCCGTGTGTGTTGGAAGCACAGTTCTTTTGTTCTGAGCAAGCTCACTGTTATGGCCCTACAGGAAACACTTTAGAGTAGAAGAGTGCTCTTTTCAATAAAGCAGAGTGTGTTTCTTGTAAGGCAAGCTAGCGTTTGTTTCCCAGTCTTAAATGGAGTTGAATCCCATGCAGTTTCTGGTCCTAGGAGCAAGAGTTGTTTCTGGTAAGAAGAGTCACTATTGTGCTGCCATTGCCATACACAGGACAAATAGCACTGGCGTCTGTTCCCAGCAAGTACAGTGTATTGGACTGAAGAGGATCTACTGTTCTTGTCAGGTTTATAAGCAGAATTGAACTAGATATGGCCGTGTGTGTAGGAAGCACAGGTTTTTTTGTTCTGAGCAAGCTCACTGTTCGGACCCCTTAGGAAACACAGTAGAGTAGAAGAGTGCTATTTTCTCTAAAGCAGATTGTGTTTCTTGTAAGGCGAGCTAGGATTTGTTTCCCAGTCCTAAATGGAATTGAATCACATACAGTTTCTGGTCCTACGAGCAAGAGTTGTTTTCTGGTAAGGAAAGTCACTATTGCGCTCCCATTGACATACATAGTGCAAATAGCACTCGCGTCTGTTCCCAGCAAGTACAGTGTATTGGACTGAATAGGAGCTACTGTTCTTGTCAGTTTCCTAAGTAGAGTTGAACTAGTTATGGCCGTGTGTGTAGGAAGCACAGTTCTTTTGTTCTGAGCAAGCTCACTGTTCAGGCCCTATAGGAAACACAGTAGAGTAGAAGAGTGCTCTTTTCTCAAAAGCAGATTTTGTTTCTTGTAAGGCGAGCTAGCGTTTGTTTCCCAGTCCTATATGGAGTTGAATCCGATGCAGTTTCTGGTCCTACGAGCAAGAGTTGTTTTCTGGTAAGGAAAGTCACTATTGTGTTCCCATTGACATACACAGTGCAAATAGCACTCACGTCTGTTCCCAGCAAGTACAGTGTATCGGACTGAAGAGGAGCTACTGTTCTTGTCAGTTTCCTAAGCAGAGTTGAACGAGATATGTCCCGCGTGTTTAGGAAGCACAGTTCTTTTGTTCTGAGCAAGCTCACTGTTTGGACACCATAGGAAACACAGTAGAGTAGAAGAGTGCTCTTTTCTCAAAAGCAGAGTGTGTTTCTTGTAAGACGAGCTAGCGTTTGTTTCCCAGTCCTAAATGGAGTTGAATCACATGCAGTTTCTGGTCCTACAAGCAAGAGTTGTTTTCTGGTAAGAAGAGTCACTATTGAGCTGCCATTTCCATACACAGGACAAATAGCACTGGCGTCTTTTCCCAGCAAGTACAGTGTATTTGATGGAAGAGGATCTACTGTTCTTGTCAGGTTCCTAAGCAGACTTGAACTAGATATGGCCGTGTGTGTAGGAAGCACAGTTTTTTTGTTCTGAGCAAGCTCACTGTTCAGAACCCATAGGAAACACAGTAGAGTATAGAGTGCTCTTTCCGGAAAAGCAGAGTTTGTTTCTTGGAAGGCGAGCTAGCGATGGTTCCCAGTCATAAATGGAGTTGAGTCACATGCAGTTTTTTGTCCTACGAGCAAGAGTTGTTTTCTGGTAAGACGAGTCACTATTGTGCTCCAATAGCCATACACAGTGCAAATAGCACTCGCGTCTGTTCCCCGCAAGTACAGTGTATTGGATTGAAGAGGAGCTGCTGTTCTTGTCAGTTTCCTAAGCAGAGTTGAACTAGATATGGCCCGTGTGTGTAGGAAGCACAGTTCTTTTGTTCTGAGCAAGCTCACTGTTCGGACGCCCCATAGGAAAGTTAGTAGAGTAGAAGAGTGCTCTTTTCTCAAAAGCAGAGTGTGTTTCATGTAAGGCGAGCTAGCATTTGTTTCCCAGTCCTAAATTGATTTGAATCACATGCAGTTTCTGGTCCTACGAGCAAGAGTTGTTTTCTGGTAAGGAAAGTCTCTATTGCGCTCCCATTGCCATACACAGTGCAAATAGCACTCGTTTCTGATCCCAGGAAGTACAGCATATCGGACTGAAGAGGAGCTACTGTTCTTGTCAGTTTCCTAAGCAGAGTTGAACTAGATATGGCCCGTGTGTAGGAAGCACAGTTCTTTTGTTCTGAGCAAGCTCACTGTTCTGGCCCTATAAGAAACACAGTAGAGTAGAAGAGTGCTCTTTTCAATAAAGCAGAGTGTGTTTCTTGTAAGGCGAGCTAGCGTTTGTTTCCCAGTCCTAAATGGAGTTGAATCACATGCAGTTTCTGGTCCTACGAGCAAGAGTTGTTTTATGGTAAGAAGAGTAACTATTGCACTGCCAATGCCATACACAGGACAAATAGCACTGTTGTCTGTTCCCAGCAGTACAGTGTATTGGACTGAAGAGGATCTACTGTTCTTGTCAGGTTCCTAAGCAGAATTGTACTAGGTGTGGCGGTTTGTGTAGGAAGCTCAATTTTTTGTTCTGAGCAAGCTCACTGTTTGGACCTCATAGGAAACACAGTAGTGTAGAAGGACTGCTCTTTTCTCAAAAGCAGAGTCTGTTTCTTGTAAGGCGAGCTAGCGTTTGTTTCCTAGTCCTAAATGGAGTTCAATCACAGGCAGTTTCCGGTCCTATGAGCAAGAGTTGTTTTCTGGTAAGAAGAGTCAATATTGCGCTGCCATTGCCATACACAGGACAAATCGTACTGGAGTCTCTTCCAGCAAGTACAGTGTATTGGACTGAAGAGGATCTACTGTTCTTGTCAGTTTCCTAAGCAGAATTGAACTAGATATGGCCGTGTGTGTAGGAAGCACAGTTCTTTTGTTCTGAGCAAGTTCACTGTTCGGACCTCTTAGGAAACACAATAGAGTAGAAGAGTGCTTTTTTCTCTAACTCAGAGTGTGTTTCTTGTAAGGCGAGTTAGTGTTTGTTTCACAGTCCTAAATGGAGTTGAATCACATGCAGTTTCTGGTCCTACGAGCAAGAGTTGTTTTCTGCTAAGAAGAGTAACTATTGTGCTCCCATTGTCATACACAGGGCAAATAGCACACGCGTCTGTTCCCAGCATGTACAGTGTATTGGACTGAAGAGGATCTACTGTTCTTGTCAGGTTCCTAAGCAGAGTTGAACGAGATATGTACCGCGTGTGTAGGAAGCACAGTTCTATTGTTCTGAGCAAGCTCACTGTTTGGACCCCATAGGAAACACAGTAGAGAAGAAGAGTGCTCTTTTCTCTAAAGCAGAGTGTGTTTCTTGTAAGGCAAGCTAGCGTTTGTTTCCCAGTTAAATGGAGTTGAATCACATGCATTTTCTGGTCCTACAAGCAAGAGTTGTTTTCTGGTAAGAAGAGTCACTATTGCGCTGCCATTGCCATACACAGGACAAATAGCACTGGCGTCTCTTCCAGCAAGTACAGTGTATTGGACGGAAGAGAATCTACTGTTCTTGTCAGGTTCCTAATCAGACTTGAACTAGATATGGCCATGTTTGTAGGAAGCACAGTTTTTTTGTTCTGAGCAAGCTCACTGTTCGGACCCCATAGGGAACACAGTAGAGTAGAAGAGTGCTCTTTTCTCTAAAGCATAGTGTGTTTCTTGTAAGGCGAGCTTGCCTTTGTTTACCAGTCCTAAATGGAGTTGTCACAGGCAGTTTTTGGTCCTACGAGCAAGAGTTGTTTTCTGGTAAGAAGAGTCACTGTTGCGCTTCAATTGCCATACACAGTGCAAATAGCACTCGCGTCTGTTCCCAGCAAGTACAGTGTATTGGACTGAATAAAAGCTACTGTTCTTGTCAGATTTCTAAGCAGAGTTGAACTCGATATAACCCGTGTGTAGGAAGCACAGTTCTTTTGTTCTGAGCAAGCTCACTGTTCTGGCCCTACAGGAAACACAGTACAGTAGAGGAGTGCTCTTTCTCTAAAGCAGAGTGTGTTTCTTGTAAGGCGAGCTAGCGTTTGTTTCCCAGTCCTAAATGGAGTTGAATCACATGCAGTTTCTGGTCCTACAAGCAAGAGATGTTTTATGGTAAGAAGAGTCACTACTGCGCTGCCATTGCCATACACAGGACAAATTCCACTGGCGTCTGTTCCCAGCAAGTACAGTGTATTGGACTGAAGAGGATCTACTGTTCTTGTCAGGTTCCTAAGCAGAATTGAACTAGATATGGCCGTGTGTGTAGGAAGCACAGTTTTTTTGTTCTGAGCAAGCTCACTGTTCGGACCACATAGGAAACACAGTAGAGTTGAATTTTGCTCTTTTCTCAAAAGCAGAGTGTGTTTCTTGTAAGGCGAGCTAGCGTTTGTTTCCCAGTCCTAAATGGAGTTGAATCCCATGCAGTTTCTGTTCCTATGAGCAAGAGTTGTTTTCTGGTAAGGAAAGTAACTATTGAGCTCCCATTGCCATACACAGTGCAAATAGCCCTCCCGTCTGTTCCCAGCAAGTACAGTGTATCGGACTGAAGAGGAGCTACTGTTCTTGTGAGTTTCCTAAGCAGAGTTGAACTAGAGATGGTCGGTGTGTGTAGGAAGCACAGTTCTTTTGTTCTGAGCAAGCTCACTGTTTGGACCCCATAGAAAACACAGTAAAGTAGAAGAGTGCTCTTTTCTCAAAAGCAGAGTGTGTTTCTTGTAAGGCGAGCTAGTGTTTGTTTCCCAGTCCTAAATGGAGTTGAATCACATGCAGTTTCTGGTCCTAAGAGCAAGAGTTTTTTTCTGGAAAGAAGAGTCACTATTTCGCTGCCATTGCCATACACAGGACAAATAGCACTGTTGTCTGTTCCCAGCAAGTACAGTGTTTTGGACTGAAGAGGATCTACTGTTCTTGTCAAGTTTATGAGCAGAATTGAACTATTTATGGCCATGTGTGTAGGAAGCACAGTTTTTTTGTTCTGAGCAAGCTCACTGTTTGGACCCCATAGGAAACACAGTAGAGTAGAAGAGTGCTCTTTTCTCTAAAGCGAGTAATTTTCTTGTAAGGTGATCTCACGTTTGTTTCCCAGTCC
Source organism: Peromyscus eremicus (assembly GCF_949786415.1). Classification (NCBI taxonomy): domain Eukaryota; kingdom Metazoa; phylum Chordata; class Mammalia; order Rodentia; family Cricetidae; genus Peromyscus; species Peromyscus eremicus. Next base: position 371,865 of record NW_026734473.1, read on the forward strand.
TAAATGGAGTTGAGTCACATACAGTTTTTTTGTCCTACGAGCAAGAGTTGTTTTCTGGTAAGAAGAGTCACTATTGCGCTTCAATTGCCATACACAGTGCAAATAGTACTCGCGTCTGTTCCCTTCAAGTACAGTGTATTGGACTGATTAGGAGCTACTGTTCTTGTCAGTTTCCTCAGCACAGTTGAACTAGATATGGTCCGTGTGTGTAGGAAGCACAGTTCTTTTGTTCTGAGCAAGCTCACTGTTTGGACCCCATTGTAAACACAGTAGAGTAGAAGAGTGCTCATTTCTCAAAAGCAGAGTGTGTTTCTTGTAAGGCGAGCTAGCCTTTGTTTCCCAGTCCTAAATGGAGTTGAATCACATGCAGTTTCTGGTCTTACGAGCAAGAGTTGTTTTCTGGTAAGAAGAGTCACTATTGTGCTCCAATTGTCATACACAGGGCAAATAGCACTGGCGTCTGTTCCCAGTATGTACAGTGTATTGGACTGAACAGGATCTACTGTTCTTGTCAGGTTCCTAAGCAGAGTTGAACTGGATATGGCCGTGTGTGTAGGAAGCACAGTTCTTTTGTTCTGAGCAAGCTCACTGTTCTGGCACTATAGGAAACACAGTAGAGTAGAACAGTGCTCTTTTCTCAAAAGCTGAGTGTGTTTCTTGTAAGGCGATCCAGCGTTTGTTTCCCAGTACTAAATGGAGTGGATTCACATGCAGTTTCTGGTCCTACGAGCAAGAGTTGTTTTCTGGTAAGGAAGTAACTATTGTGCTCCCATTGCCATACACAGTGCAAATAGCACTCGCGTCTGTTCCCAGCAATTACAGTGTATCAGACTGAAGAGGAGCTACTGTTCTTGTCAGTTTCCTAAGCAGAGTTGAACGAGATATGGCCCGTGTGTGTAGGAAGCACAGTTCTTTTGTTCTGAGCAAGCTCACTGTTTGGACCACATAGGAAACACAGTAGAGTAGAAGAGTGCTCTTTTCTCAAAAGCAGAGTGTGTTTCATGTAAGGGGAGCTAGCATTTGTTTCCCAGTCCTAAATGGAGTTGAATCCCATGCATTTCTGGTCCTACAAGCAAGAGTTGTTTTCTGGTAAGGAAAGACACTTTGCGCTCCCATTGCCATACACAGTGCAAATAGCACTCGCGTCTGTTCCCAGCAATTACAGTGTATCGGACTGAAGAGGATCTACTGTTCTTGTCAGTTTCCTAAGCAGAGTTGAACTAGATATGGTCCGTGTGTAGGAAGCACAGTTCTTTTGTTCTGAGCAAGCTCACTGTTCTGGCCCTACAGGAAACACAGTAGAGTAGAAGAGTGCTCTTTTCTCTAAAACAGAGTGTGTGTCTTGTAAGGCGAGCTAGCGTTTGTTTCCCAGTCCTAAATGGAGTTGAATCACATGCAGTTTCTGGTCCTACGAGCAAGAGTCTTTTTCTGGTAAGAAGAGTCACTATTGAGCTGCCATTGCCATAAACAGGACAAATAGCACTGGCGTCTGTTGACAGGAAGTACAGTGTATTGGACTGAAGAGGATCTACTGTTCTTGTCAGGTTTATAAGCAGAATTGAACTAGATATGGCCGTGTGTGTAGGAAGCACAGTTTTTTTGTTCTGAGCAAGTTCACTGTTCGGACCCCATAGGAAACACAGTAGAGTAGAAGAGTGTTCTTTTCTCTAAAGCAGACTGTGTATCTTGTAAGGCGAGCTAGCAATTGTTTCCCAGTCCTAAATGGCGTTGAATCACATACAGTTTCTGGTCCTACGAGCAAGAGTTGTTTTCTTGTAAGGAAAGTCACTATTGCGCTCCCATTAACATACACAGTGCAAATAGCACTCGCGTCTGTTCCCAGCAAGTACAGTGTATTGGACTGAAGAGGAGCTACTGTTCTTGTCAGTTTCCTAAGCAGAGTTGAACTAGATATGGCCCGTGTGTGTAGGAAGCACAGTTCTTTTGTTCTGAGCAAGCTCACTGTTCTGGCCCCATAGGAAACACAGTAGAGTAGAAGAGTGCTCTTTTCTCTAAAGCAGAGTGTGTTTCTTGTAAGGCGAGCTAGCGTTTGTTTACCAGTCCTAAATGGAGTTGAATCACATGCAGTTTCTGGTGCTACGAGCAAGACTTTTTTTATGGTAAGAATAGTCACTATTGCGCTGCCCTTGCCATACACAGGACTAATAGCACTGGCGTCTGTTCCCAGCAAGTACAGTGTATTGGACTGAACAGGATCTACTGTTCTGGTCAAATTCCTAATCAGAATTGAACTAGAAATGGCCGTGTGTGTTGGAAGCACAGTTCTTTTGTTCTGAGCAAGCTCACTGTTCTGGCCCTACAGGAAACACTTTAGAGTAGAAGAGGGCTCTTTTCTCAAAAGCAGAGTGTGTTTCTTGTAAGGCGAGCTAGTGTTTGTTTCCCAGTCCTAAATGGAGTTGAATCCCATGCAGTTTCTGGTCCTAGGAGCAAGAGTTGTTTCTGGTAAGAAGAGTCACTATTGCACTGCCATTGCCATACACAGGACAAATAGCACTGGCGTCTGTTCCCAGGAAGTAGTGTGTATTGGACTGAAGAGGATCTACTGTTCTTGTCAGGTTTATAAGCAGAATTGAACTAGATATGGCCATGTGTGTAGGAAGCACAGTTTTTTTGTTGTGAGCAAGCTCACTGTTCTGGCCCTATAGGAAACACAGTAGAGTAGAAGAGTGCTCTTTTCTCAAAAGCAGAGTGTATTTCTTGTAAGGCCAGCTAGCGTTTGTTTCCCAGTCCTAAATGGAGTTGAATCACATGCAGTTTCCTGTCCTACGAGCAAGAGTTTTTTTCTGGTAAGGAAGTCACTATTGTGCTCCCATTGCCATACACAGTACAAATAGCTCTCGCGTCTGTTCCCAGCAAGTACAGTGTATCGGACTGAAGAGGAGCTACTGTTCTTGTCAGTTTCCTAAGCAGAGTTGAATGAGATATGGCCCGTGTGTGTAGGAAGCACAGTTCTTTTGTTCTGAGTAAGCTCACTGTTTGGACCCCATAGGAAACACAGTAGAGTAGAAGAGTGCTCTTTTCTCTAAAGCGAGTGTTTTTCTTGTAAGGTGAGCTCACGTTTGTTTCCCAGTCCTAAATGGAGTTGAGTCACATACAGTTTTTTGTCCTACGAGCAAGAGTTGTTTTCTGGTAAGAAGAGTCACTATTGCGCTCCAATTGCCATACACAGTGCAAATAGTACTCGCGTCTGTTAACTTCAAGTACAGTGTATTGGACTGATTAGGAGCTACTGTTCTTGTCAGTTTCCTCAGCACAGTTGAACTAGATATTGTCCGTGTGTGTAGGAAGCACAGTTCTTTTGTTCTGAGCAAGCTCACTGTTTGGACCCCATAGGAAACACAGTAGAGTAGAAGAGTGCTCTTTTCTCAAAAGCAGAGTGTGTTTCTTGTAAGGCGAGCTAGCCTTTGTCTCCCAGTCCTAAATGGAGTTGAATCACATGCAGTTTCTGGTCCTAAGAGCAAGAGTTGTTTTCTGGTAAGAAGAGTCACTATTGTGCTCCAATTGTCATACACAGGGCAAATAGCACTGGTGTCTGTTCCCAGTATGTACAGTGTATTGGACTGAACAGGATCTACTCTTCTTGTCAGGTTCCTAAGCAGAGTTGAACTAGATATGGCCGTGTGTGTAGGAAGCACAGTTCTTTTGTTCTGAGCAAGCTCACTGTTCTGGCACTATAGGAAACACAGTAGAGTAGAACAGTGCTCTTTTCTCAAAAGCCGAGTGTGTTTCTTGTAAGGAGATCCAGCGTTTGTTTCCCAGTCCTAAATGGAGTTGATTCACATGCAGTTTCTAGTCCTACGAGCAAGAGTTGTTTTCTGGTAAGGAAGTCACTATTGTGCTCCCATTGACATACACAGTGCAAATAGCACTCGCGTCTCTTCCCAGCAAGTACAGTGTATCAGACTGAAGAGGAGCTACTGTTCTTGTCAGTTTCCTAAGCAGAGTTGAACGAGATATGGCCCGTGTGTGTAGGAAGCACAGTTCTTTTGTTCTGAGCAAGCTCACTGTTTGGACCACATAGGAAACACAGTAGAGTAGAAGAGTGCTCTTTTCTCAAAAGCAGAGTGTGTTTCTTGTAAGGCGAGCTAGCATTTGTTTCCCAGTCTTAAATGGAGTTGAATCCCATGCAGTTTCTGGTGCTACGAGCAAGAGTTTTTTTATGGTAAGAATAGTTACTATTACGCTGCCATTGCCATACACAGGACAAATAGCACTGGCGTCTGTTGCCAGCAAGTACAGTGTATTGGACTGAAGAGTATCTACTGTTCTTGTCAGGTTCCTAATCAGAATTGAACTAGATATGGCCGTGTGTGTTGGAAGCACAGTTCTTTTGTTCTGAGCAAGCTCACTGTTATGGCCCTACAGGAAACACTTTAGAGTAGAAGAGTGCTCTTTTCAATAAAGCAGAGTGTGTTTCTTGTAAGGCGAGCTAGCGTTTGTTTCCCAGTCCTAAATGGAGTTGAATCCCATGCAGTTTCTGGTCCTAGGAGCAAGAGTTATTTCTGGTAAGAAGAGTCACTATTGTGCTGCCATTGCCATACACAGGACAAATAGCACTGGCGTCTGTTCCCAGCAAGTACAGTGTATTGGACTGAAGAGGATCTACTGTTCTTGTCAGGTTTATAAGCAGAATTGAACTAGATATGGCTGTGTGTGTAGGAAGCACAGTTTTTTTGTTCTGAGCAAGCTCACTGTTCGGACCCCTTAGGAAACACAGTAGAGTAGAAGAGTGCTATTTTCTCTAAAGCAGATTGTGTTTCTTGTAAGGCGAGCTAGGATTTGTTTCCCAGTCCTAAATGGAGTTGAATCACATACAGTTTCTGGTCCTATGAGCAAGAGTTGTTTTCTGGTAAGGAAAGTCACTATTGCGCTCCCATTGACATACACAGTGCAAATAGCACTCGCGTCTGTTCCCAGCAAGTACAGTGTATTGGACTGAATAGGAGCTACTGTTCTTGTCAGTTTCCTAAGTAGAGTTGAACTACTTATGGCCGTGTGTGTAGGAAGCACAGTTCTTTTGTTCTGAGCAAGCTCACTGTTCTGGCCCTATAGGAAACACAGTAGAGTAGAAGAGTGCTCTTTTCTCAAAAGCAGATTTTGTTTCTTGTAAGGCGAGCTAGCGTTTGTTTCCCAGTCCTATAGGGAGTTGAATCCGATGTAGTTTCTGGTCCTACGAGCAAGAGTTGTTTTCTGGTAAGGAAAGTCACTATTGCGCTCCCATTGCCATACACAGTGCAAATAGCACTCACGTCTGTTCCCAGCAAGTACAGTGTATCAGACTGAAGAGGAGCTACTGTTCTTGTCAGTTTCCTAAGCAGAGTTGAACGAGATATGTCCCGCGTGTTTAGGAAGCACAGTTCTTTTGTTCTGAGCAAGCTCACTGTTTGGACACCATAGGAAACACAGTAGAGTAGAAGAGTGCTCTTTTCTCAAAAGCAGAGTGTGTTTCTTGTAAGGCGAGCTAGCGTTTGTTTCCCAGTCCTAAATGGAGTTGAATCACATGCAGTTTCTGTTCCTACAAGCAAGAGTTGTTTTCTGGTAAGAAGAGTCACTATTGAGCTGCCATTTCCATACACAGGACAAATAGCACTGGCGTCTTTTCCCAGCAAGTACAGTGTATTTGATGGAAGAGGATCTACTGTTCTTGTCAGGTTCCTAAGCAGACTTGAACTAGATATGGCCGTGTGTGTAGGAAGCACAGTTTTTTTGTTCTGAGCAAGCTCACTGTTCAGAACCCATAGGAAACACAGTAGAGTATAGAGTGCTCTTTCCTCAAAAGCAGAGTTTGTTTCTTGGAAGGCGAGCTAGCGATGGTTCCCAGTCATAAATGGAGTTGAGTCACATGCAGTTTTTTGTCCTACGAGCAAGAGTTGTTTTCTGGTAAGACGAGTCACTATTGTGCTCCAATAGCCATACACAGTGCAAATAGCACTCGCGTCTGTTCCCCGCAAGTACAGTGTATTGGATTGAAGAGGAGCTACTGTTCTTGTCAGTTTCCTAAGCAGAGTTGAACTAGATATGGCCCGTGTGTGTAGGAAGCACAGTTCTTTTGTTCTGAGCAAGCTCACTGTTCGGACCCCCTAGGAAAGATAGTAGAGTAGAAGAGTGCTCTTTTCTCAAAAGCAGAGTGTGTTTCATGTAAGGCGAGCTAGCATTTGTTTCCCAGTCCTAAATTGATTTGAATCACATGCAGTTTCTGGTCCTACGAGCAAGAGTTGTTTTCTGGTAAGGAAAGTCTCTATTGTGCTCCCATTGCCATACACAGTGCAAATAGCACTCGTTTCTGATCCCAGGAAGTACAGCATATCGGACTGAAGAGGAGCTACTGTTCTTGTCAGTTTCCTAAGCAGAGTTGAACTAGATATGGCTCGTGTGTAGGAAGCACAGTTCTTTTGTTCTGAGCAAGCTCACTGTTCTGGCCCTATAAGAAACACAGTAGTGTAGAAGACTGCTCTTTTCTCAAAAGCAGAGTGTGTTTCTTGTAAGGCGAGCTAGCGTTTGTTTCCTAGTCCTAAATGGAGTTCAATCACAGGCAGTTTCCGGTCCTATGAGCAAGAGTTGTTTTCTGGTAAGAAGAGTCAATATTGCGCTGCCATTGCCATACACAGGACAAATCGTACTGGAGTCTCTTCCCAGCAAGTACAGTGTATTGGACTGAAGAGGATCTACTGTTCTTGTCAGTTTCCTAAGCAGAATTGAACTAGATATGGCCGTGTGTGTAGGAAGCACAGTTCTTTTGTTCTGAGCAAGTTCACTGTTCGGACCTCTTAGGAAACACAGTAGAGTAGAAGAGTGCTTTTTTCTCTAACTCAGAGTGTGTTTCTTGTAAGGCGAGTTAGTGTTTGTTTCACAGTCCTAAATGGAGTTGAATCACATGCAGTTTCTGGTCCTACGAGCAAGAGTTGTTTTCTGCTAAGAAGAGTAACTATTGTGCTCCCATTGTCATACACAGGGCAAATAGCACACGCGTCTGTTCCCAGCATGTACAGTGTATTGGACTGAAGAGGATCTACTGTTCTTGTGAGTTTCCTAAGCAGAGTTGAACTAGAGATGGTCGGTATGTGTAGGAAGCACAGTTCTTTTGTTCTGAGCAAGCTCACTGTTTGGACCCCATAGGAAACTCAGAAGAGTAGAAGAGTGCTCTTTTCTCAAAAGCAGAGTGTGTTTCTTGTAAGGCGAGCTAGCGTTTGTTTCCCAGTCCTAAATGGAGTTGAATCACATGCAGTTTCTGGTCCTATGAGCAAGTGTTGTTTTCTGGTAAGAAGAGTCAATATTGCGCTGCCATTGCCCTACACAGGACAAATAGCACTGGCGTCTGTTCCCAGCAGTACAGTGTATTGGACTGAAGAGGATCTACTGTTCTTGTCAGGTTCCTAAGCAGAATTGAACTAGATATGGCCGTGTGTGTAGGAAGCACAGTTTTTTTGTTCTGAGCAAGCTCACTGTTCGGACCACATAGGAAACACAGTAGAGTTGAATTTTGCTCTTTTCTCAAAAGCAGAGTGTGTTTCTTGTAAGGCGAGCTAGCGTTTGTTTCCCAGTCCTAAATGGAGTTGAATCCCTGCAGTTTCTGGTCCTACGAGCAAGAGTTGTTTTCTGGTAAGGAAAGTAACTATTGAGCTCCCATTGCCATACACAGTGCAAATAGCCCTCCCGTCTGTTCCCAGCAAGTACAGTGTATCGGACTGAAGAGGAGCTACTGTTCTTGTGAGTTTCCTAAGGAGAGTTGAACTAGAGATGGTCGGTGTGTGTAGGAAGCACAGTTCTTTTTTTCTGAGCAAGCTCACTGTTTGGACCCCATAGGAAACTCAGTAGAGTAGAAGAGT